>NC_085002.1:23397236-23407236 GCF_963854185.1 Sardina pilchardus | reverse complement strand
TGAGTGAGGGTAGGTCCGAGCATCTATTCCCGTCGATGTATATTCAATTTGTTATCTGTGTGTTGGGTGTGTCTGTATTTCTCTTTATACCTGTCACTGTGCATTGAGCAAGATTTCTCTCTCTCCCTCTCTTTCTCTCTCTCTCTCTCTCTCTCTCTCTCTCTCTCTCTGTATATGTGTGGTGCATGCAGCCTGGGCCTGTCTGTAGTGATAGCAGGGGCAAACTCTAAAATAAAGTAGTAGGTGTTCTTTGAGTCCTGGTACCAGACAGTAATGTAGTTTATAGTAATAGTTTGTTTATGGGTGTGGGGGTGGGAGTTGGGGATAGGGGATTTAGGGGAGAATGTTTTCCTGCACAGATTTTAATAGGCCCATTTGGAGGGTAGGGTTGTAAGAAGCCAATTGAGTCAAAATGGGGGACGGATTTACATGTGTTTGGGTGTTTCTGATGGTTTTGACATTTTTATTACATTTATTCCTTCAGCAGACACATAACCTATAACCAGTTTATAGCATTGTGCAGAACTGTAGCCATACGTCTTTTGTGTATTTGCTTTCTTGGTCACTGCTTTTGAAGTGAATAATTATGAATGCTAGTCCATTCAAACTATGCTCCACTCTCCAGCCCACAGAAATCTATCTGTGCTTTGTACCTATTTCTTTGTATAATCCAAATCAGTAGTCTTTCAGTCTCTCTCAATCAGAGCTGTTGAGAGGATTGGCTTGAGTAAAGATGTGAATGATAGCTACTCGCTTTATGGACAAGTTTGGAAATATGCAGTGATGTATAAAGTACTAGAGATCCAGACTTGAGTAGAAGTACAAGTGCTCTATCAAAAAAGTGACTTGAGTAGAAGTAGAAGTGCTCTTTAAAAACCGTACTTAAGTGGAAGTACTAAAGTATTAAACATGTTTTGTACTTAAGTATTGCAAGTAGTTTATTTTTTAAAATACTACTCAAGTACTGGAAGTAAAAGTAGAAGTATGTGTAATTAGCTGATTTGCGAACGAGATGGGTGCAAAAGGTATCAGCACAATCGTTCAGTGCAGGCCCCTTGGCAGACACACGGGGGCCATAGCCTAGGCCCTAGACTAGGCTATAAACATGTGGTAGTAGTTAAACAAGGTGAATAAATATAACTGTATGGGTTTCCCAATGTCATTTGTTGGGGTGTTATGACCGATGCAACTCACTTTTAATACAATAATAGTTATACAGAATCATATCTATCTAATGCATCAGTAGCCTATAGCCATAGCATGAAAAATACACGATAAGACTATAGTGTCACAATTGTTTTAACATAAGTTAAGAATTTTGATACTGATTTGATATGGGAGCCCCACCACACCAGTGGAGACCAGACACCAGACATTACAAGGCATAGGCCTACTTCCCCACACTCAGTGAAAAGGTGGCTTCATATCATATGTTTGTATTTCAAACATTTTGAAATTCATATGAAGTTTACATTAGGCCTATTTATGATCTGCACAATTAGTTAAAATACATAGTATGTTGAGTATTTGATATTGATTTTTTATTTTGACTCACATTTTACACGATTGTCATATTGACTTACATTTATCTTTAATGTCAATTGTCTAATTGAGTGCCTGTCACTTTAAAAGAACATGAGAGTAATTAGGCCTCAGTCGTGGTAGGTTATCCGGCTAGTCTAGAATAGGCATAATGCATAGGAATATGTGGAGGTGATGCTTATGTTTTCTATGTAATCTATGTAGTTTAAATAAATGTTCTAAAACCAAACAAGTGGAAGAACACAATATTCAAGTAGTAGGCTAGTTATTGTGGGGTGCTACACAGACTGAAGTCGGAGACCAAGAAGAAATGTTGCAATTTAAAAACGGGATTACTCGAGAATGACTTGTACAAATGAATGCTTCTCATGTAGCCTAACTTCACCTTGATTTTCTCGCGAACCCTTAATTACAGCAACTATTTAATCCCATTGGAAAGCTAAGATTGTGCTGTCAACAAGTGACACGCATCAGTGTGACTAGGACTTTGTGAGCAATCCGGAACGGATTTGTTCGTGACCGACACACCAGTAACGAGTAACGATGGAGCACATAAAAAATGTATCGGAGTAAAAGTACTATACTCATCGAAAATATGTAGTGAAGTAAAAGTAGAAGTAGGAGAAAAAAATAATACTCCAGTAAAGTACAGATACTGCATTTCAGTACTTAAGTAGAGTACTTAAGTAGTTCTACTTCGTTACTATACATCTCTGGAAATATGATGTGTTTTTTTTTTTACTGTATGCATGATGGTGCTTCATCGAGCAACAAGAGATGACAGAAATCCATAATCTGTCTAGCGGTTGAGGCTTTGTGGTTGGACCGTATGCTTGAAGACACATCTCTCTCTCTCTCTCTCTCTCTCTCTCTCTCTCTCTCTCTCTCTCCCTTTCTTTCTTTCTCTCTCTAACTTTCTCTCTCTCTCTCTCTCTCACACACACACACACACACACACACACACACACACAGAGA
This sequence comes from Sardina pilchardus, assembly GCF_963854185.1. NCBI lineage: Eukaryota > Metazoa > Chordata > Actinopteri > Clupeiformes > Clupeidae > Sardina > Sardina pilchardus. Next base: position 23,404,719 of record NC_085002.1, on the reverse strand, counting down.
AATACACATGTACACGTGCATGTACACATGTGCATAAACACATGCACAAAACTACACACACACACACACACACACACACACACACACACACACACACACACACACACACACACACACACACACACACACACTCACACACACACAGAAATATCCACACAGACATGGTGGACCTCCTGCTGCATGCTTAACTGCATCATAGTAATCTATGCCGACACACTCACAGGCAGTCTTGTTTGTCACTGGTGGGGTAGTGTGGTGTTGTGTGTTGCGGTATGTGTCTGTTGGCTTTGATCTTAATGGAATCCCTCCCACACACTTTCACTGCTTGTCCCTAACACACGGTATGAGATGAGATGGAGGTACGGGTAGTGTTTGTGTGTTCAGGGTGTGTGTGTTGGTGTGTGTGTGTGTGTGTATTGGTGAGTGTGTGTGTGTGTGTGTGTGTGTGTGTGTGTGTGTGTGCTGGTGGCGGCTTGACTTCACAACCCCTGTGTTCTCTGTCGTGAGAAATGTTGGGTGGGAGGGATGTTAGCATGACTGTGTAATTTTGGTTAGTTAAGAGGACACACACTCTCTCTCTCTCTCTCTCTCTCTCTCTCTCTCTCTCTCTCTCTCTAGGTAGGGAATAGGAAGTCAAGGCAGGTAAGCATACTAGCTGGTCTGTGAGCTCATAAGTGACTTGATGTCTTTATCAGAGTCAGAGTCGCGTGCCACAGTTTGGGAATCTTTGTTCTAAGCCATGTAAAAGAAAACTCTTTTCAGTCAGTTTTTTGTTAGAAGTTAGAATGTAAACAGAATGGACGAAACATGAAAACTTGACGGAAGTAGGGTTTTGCGAAGAAGGTGGATAAAAAGCCAAAACGCAGTATAAAGTGAACACATCATCATAAACACAGTGCAGGACCATATCGACAGTGATAACTGAGTGTGTTGGTGGGTGATGTATTTGTTTTGTGACAGGATTCACTTGGCAAGCAAGGCACATCAGGCACATCAGGCACATAAACATATTCAGAGGAGTTTGTGCTGTTTCTGCTTCTGTAACAGACTTTATAGACTGGCATTGAGAACACGACAATGAGGCACAAAAGAAGTGCTGTGTAGCTTCCCCTGATTATGGCCATCATTATGGTCACCATGATGGTGGTGTGGTGAGATTGCCTCCGTGTTAAGTCTGTGTGTGCAATTTGCCGAATTTATGTGTGTAGGTCTGTGTGTTTATGGCCTTAGGGTTTGAGTGTTTATGTGCATGCTTGTTTTCATTTGTATGCACAGATGTCAGTTTATGGCAATCTTTGTGTGTCTTTATGTGTGTGTGTGTGTGCGTGTGCGTGTGCGTGCGTGCGTGTGCGTTTGTAAGTGCGTGTGCACGCGCATGTGTTTGTGCATGTGTCTGTGTGCGCGTACATGTGTATGTGTGTGTGCGTTTGTGTGTGAGAGTGTGTGTATGTGTGTGTGTATGTGCGTGTGTGTGTGTGTGCGTGTGTGTGCGTGCGTGCGTGTGTGTGTGTGTGTGTGTGTGTGTGTGTGTGTGTGTGTTCAAGATATGCTAGTGACAGCGAGAGCTATCAGTTGTGCTGCAGGCCTGGCTGTCTTGCTGTGTGTCTTTGTGCTGCTGGTGTGTGATAGTGTGGACTAATTAGCGCTGAATGAGAGAGGGCAACCCAACCTTTCACCAGCACAGTCCCTTCATTAAGCCCCACACTAATTACTTGCCTTTACACTGACTTGCAGTGCAGCACAACACAAACCCATGACTCAAGAGCTGTCTCTCACTCTCACAACTGCTGCATGTACAAGCCCATACACACACATGCACACACTTGTACACACACATGCACACACACACACACACACACCACAAACACATACACACACACACACACACACACACACTCAGATGCACGCACATGCAATCATCGCCAGACACACACACACACACACACACACACACACACACACACACACACACACACACACACACAGCAGCAGCAGCATCAATAGAGCACAGGGCAGTTGTTTGAGGATAAAGGGAGTTCATTATGGCATTGTATTGCTGGTGAGCAGCCTAATAGGACAGCTGACATTGACAGAGCACAAACTCCTCAGGAGTTATGTAATTAGTTGTAGTAACGGACAATTCCTAAACACCTTATGAAGTACAAACATAATTAAGTCAGAATCATTGTGTGCATAGCCAAGGAAAATAACGTTGCTGACAGATTGAAAACCTTAATCCTTTCTTTGACTAAGTTGGTTTTCACATTTTTTTTACAATATGTCAGCTCTCTCTCTCTCTCTCTCTCTCTCTCTCTTTCTCTCAAACACACACACACACACACACACTGTCTCCCCCTCTCTCTCTCGTTCTGCTTTTCAGATGCGCTGGTTGCAGTGCATAGTTTGGTGGTGGTGCAGCTAAGCCTCTGTCTGTCTTTTCTTTTCCCGAATAGACAGGGTGTTAAAAAGCGGTGACTCAGTGCTTCATAAGCGAGGTGGAACACCGGGGATAAATCAGCTTTTTTGATAGGTGACTGGTGAAGTGAGGTGTTTCTTATTTTATTTTTTCTTATTTTTTAAAAGCGTGCGGATTGAAAGAGCGTCCAGAGATGGGCCACATCTGGGCCAGGTCCGGCTGAGCGCCGGGCTGAGGTGGATCGCACTCCCATGCTGAGATCTGACACGTCTGAGCACGGCTTTGTAGTTGAGGGTGTGGGGGTCGTAGATTCAGAGCTCCTGTGTGTGTGTGTGTGTGTGTGTGTGTGTGTGTGTGTGCGGCTGTATGGATGGGTGTTTGCATTTGTGTGAGTTTATGTGTGTGTGTGTGTGTGTGTGTGTGTGTGTGTAGTGGGCTGTGGATTCAGAATGTGTGCCTGTGTGTAGGTGTGTCAATGCCTCTCTGTGTTTGTGTGTTTTGGCTTCTCTGACTGCTGAGTGGTGTCAGTCACTGTATCCAACCCACAGTGCAATAAAAACAAACTTTGAGAAGTTCCACTCTAACATAAAACACAATGCAGCACATTTGGTTCTGATCCTAACCTGTCCTCAGCCCTGGCTTAATGCAGAGTAGAGAGTGTACAACAACTCTTTCTTACTGACCATGGGTGCGTTACCCAAAACCATTCTTACCTCCGCCAAAGGAGGTTATGTTTTCGGGGTTTGTTTGTTTGTCTGTCTGTCTGTCTGTTTTGTTTGTTTGTTTGTTTGTCTGTTTGTTGGCAAGATAACTCAAAAAGTTATGGATGGATTCGATGACATTTTCAGGAAAGGTTTGAAATAACCCAAGGGAGAAACGAGTGTCTGTCTGGATCCAGGAGGCGGTTATGTTTTCGCTTGGCGGAAGGTCTGCGCTCTCTCAGTGCTTTTCTAGTTGCTAACTGTGAACTTAGTTAGCAACTTTTGGGAAACACGCACCCCAGACCATGCATACGAGACGAGTGCAGCTGCAAAGTCTGTACACTGACTGAGAAATAGATTGCAGGCTAACGGCATCCTGCTGTGAGCCCGACTCACTGTGCCCCACTGCAGGCCATGTTCAAGGGACATATTCATATCTTTGAGTGTGGAGTGGAGGGTTCTTGGAGGACGCTTTTTTATATGGTGCGTTTGGGGTTGTAGTGTATGTGTGAATTTTAATTACTCATCCTCCACCCTGCTCCTCTCCCCTTAGACTGGACTAATGAGCCTTGGCTTTGAAGCACACAGAGTAGGGGGGGAATCGGAGAAAGTTTTAGGGGGAGGGGGGTATCTTGAGAAGTCACCAAAAACTCACACCCTCCGTCTCTCCGTCTCTCTCTCGCTCCGTCTCTCTCTCTCTCTCTCTCTCTCTCTCTCTCTCTCTCTCTCTCTCTCTCTCTCTCTCCTGTCCACACACCACCATTACCCTCTCTCCATATCACACTCCCTCTCATTTTCTGGCTCTCGCTCTAGTTCTACATCTTCCCTTTCTTTTATCTCCCACTTCGTACTTCTCTCTCTCCCTCTTTTTTTTTTTGGTTGGTGACTCTCTTGCTCTCCGTTCTCCACCTGTAGTCAGTGCTACTCTGAGGGAACGGGATTAAGTGAGGGTGGGATGATTCACGGGCCCCCTGGCTACACGGAAGCCTTAGAACATGGCAGGTCATAGATTATTAAACGAGCCGCTCTTCTGGGCGACTGAGGTGTGCACCTGTCAGAATAGGATTGTGTGGCTATGCTCTACACCTGTCGGGTCTTGATGCACGAGTTCCTCGTGAATCCACAGGTATCTGGCGCGCGTGCTTCTGTGTGGAGAAGAGAAAGGAGATGTGATTGGGATCAGTGTTGCTGATAGCCCCGAGGCTGTACATGTAGCAGGGTGATCTCTCAATAGTAGGCTTGTTAAGCACATTTTCTACACACCACGGGTTTGGTATGCCTGCCGGCAGTGCAGGTATGTGCGTGCGTGTGTGAGTGTGAGTGTGTGTGTGTGTGTGTATGTGTGAGTGCGAGGAGAGAATGAGTGACTGAGTGTCTGTGAGTGTCTACACAAAGACTTATGTGTGTGTTTGTGTGTCTGCATGTGTGTGTGTGTAAGCGCGATTACACCTGGCCCAGCGCACACACACACACACTGTGTGTAAATGGGAGGTTCGGCTCAGAAGCACCTCTCCGCTGGCGCACCAGCCAAAACAAAACGGAGAGCGAAAGAGGAGCCTCTTGGCTTGTGTAGCCCCTCACCTCCTTCCCCAGCTGAACACTCGGCTCTGTAGATGCTCCTCTGGAGGCCCTTTAGACGAAACATCGCTGTGATGAAACGCCGTCGCCACCGGCACGCAGAGAGCCTGACGGAGAGGGGCATGAGCTCATCAGCAGGGCCCTATCAGCTATGTGTGTGTGTGTGTGTGTGTGTGTGTGTGTGTGTGTGTGTGTGTGTGTGCACGCACGCAGAGAGCCTGACGGGGAGAGGGGCCTGAGCTCATCAGCGGGCCCTATCTGCTGCCTGTGTAGTGGCTCTGCTCTGCCTGTCTGAGGGTATTAATTGCTTCTACCTTCTGGGTATCAGGGCCTAGATGAAGAGTTTAATGGCAACCACAAGGGAACTCCCAGGATGATTATTGATGACAGACCTTGAGCATCGTGTGTGTGTGTGTGTGTGTGTGTGTGTGTGTGTGTGTGTGTGTGTGTGTGTGAGGTGTGGGGAGGAGAAAAATGCGCTAATTTATGTGTCGAGTTGAAAAGAAAACGGATGAATTATTCATCCCTCCCCCCCCCTCGAAATGATGGCCTGTTTTTGCATGGGTTCCTCTTGACAGCCGCACAGCACTGCCGGAGAGGACGGAAATGTCTGGAGAGTGCTAATGTGCAGTAATGGGTTTTGTTGTTGATGAATGCTTCTCAGATGCTTTAGCGCTGTTAGCAAGCGGCGCTACGAGGATCAAGCTGAGCCGGAGCTGCCAGCATGACAGAGAACGGAGATGAGATGGGTGCAACTTCTATCGGAGAGGAGCTTTTTGAACAATTTGGAGTGTAACAGTCGTGTTGTAGAATATTTATTTATTTATTTATTTTTTTGCAAAAACAGGTAGATACTTCGCACCCAAGCTGAAAAGGTTCACGATGATGTGCTAAGATGTAGAACGTGACATATTTCAGATGACGCAAGACTGAACACCGGTTTTTGTTGCTTTGTTGGTGATAAGAAGTTTGTACCGGGAAACCTTGAATACCCATGGTCTTTTTTTTATACATTTTTCATGTCATAGGAGAGCACAGCCAGCTGTGGCAAATCCTGATCCATTTTCTATAATGACTTCATCATCATCATAGCTATGATCCTTGATCTCTGCTTGGTACATCACTCCAGTGTGTGTGTGTGTGTGTGTGTGTGCGAGATTTTACACCAGCATTATGCCTCGTCTGACTTGGGGGCCTGAGGTGATACGGTGTAAATGATGGTGTATCAGACTGAGCCATAACCGTGCTGTGTTTGTGTGTGTCTCCCCTTCTCTCTAGATGACAGCCCTTACTCAAAGGGAAATAAGGACTCAGCAGGGACAGAGAACTCCCTCACCTCCCACAGACAGAGCATCCCAGGTACACGCCCAAACTGTCTGTCTCTAGGTCTGTCTGTCTGTCTCAAGGTCTGTCTGTCTGCCTGTCTGTAGGTCTGTTTGTCTGTCTGTCTGTCTCTAGGTCTGCCTACCTGTCTGTCTGTTTCTCAGGTCTGTCTGTCTGCCTGTATGTCTCTGTGTCTGTCTCGCTCTCTTATCAGCCTGTATCTCTGTCTGTGTGTATACAGTATGTGATTATCTGTCAGTCTGTCTCTCCGCAGCTGTCTTTCTGTCTTGAGTGCCCATGTCAGTTGCAAAAATGCCTTTTTTCTCTTTCATGCCTGTGCTTCTCTTTTTTGGTCACTTTCGATTCCTCTGTGCCCATATCCTGTCATTTATTCTCAATTCCTCGCTTTCCCTCTCGCTCTTTCTCTCTCTTCACTCACCCTTTCCTCTTCCCTCTTTACATCTTTCTCTGTCCTCACTCGCTCCCTCCATCCCTCCCCTTCCCCTCTGCTTCCCTCTCTCCTCCTCCTGCCCACACAAACAGTGGTTGCCCTGCTCCCGTTTCGGGGCTTTGATGTGGGGGGAGCGTGTTTATCAGCTCCCCCTGGGCTCGGACGGCTATGAGCGGCGAACGAAGACCGTGGAGTGGAGAGAGAGAGAGGGCGGGGGGGGGGGGGAATGGGGAGAGATGAGATGAGAGGAGAGAACCGAGGAGAAGCGAGAAAGGGGGGAATAGAAGAAAAGAGGACAGGAGAGGTTGACAGGAGGAAAGAGGGGAAGAGGTAGGAGAGAGAGACGAGCATACGCAGCTAAGAGCGCTAGCTGATCTCTCGAGGGCTTGCTGAGGCGTTCCTCAAAAGCAGCTGTTCAAACCCAGATCACTCAGGAACAAATCAAAGCTCGGTCCGTGCCAGTTATGGGCCAGTTATGGGCCAGACCCATGCCAGCAGGAGCTGTCACCAGGGTAATGCTCATATGAGAGGACTCAGTCATTGACTCAGTGACCCCAATGTATAGTCGAAGCCAGTCATGCGTTATTCCCTGTCTCACGGTATTGTGCTTTTCACTTGCCGGGCACATACTGTAAGTGCTTAAATTATAAGTGATCGCACAAAGGAGAGTAGGAATGAGTTGAAATCAGCTAATTGTACTTGTCATATTTTCCTGCAGAGCTCGAGAAAGCCATTATCACTGACACCTGAGGGAGTGCCAACCAGAACAGCCTTTGTGCTCAGTCTTATTTAATGATGAATTGATGACAGTAATTTCAGACAAATTCAGCAACTAATAAATGTCATGTTGGATATTGATGTGGAGAAGCAGATTTCTTTTTTGTATGTGTTTAATGTGGTGAAACTAAGTATGCTAACGAATTAGCTGATGGATTCATTTGAGGAGAAAGCATTGTTGAAAAGTTGGGTTCCACTACGCCAAGTCCTCATGAAAATGTAATAGAGAAATATTAT
>NC_085002.1:23382236-23392236 GCF_963854185.1 Sardina pilchardus | reverse complement strand
CACACACATTTTTTAATGTGTCTGTGTGTGGGTGGATTGGCATACAGAAAGGGTTTAATGGATTGCATTGCAGCAGCAAAGTTAAAGCTCACTTCATGTCTGAAATTAACTGAAGCCGAATATTTGACTTGTTTTTATTAAGCCTTCATGCGTTTAAAGTATTCACGCCAGGCTCCCATCACTCACAGGCGCACAACGATCCATTACCAGCCAGGGATTGGGGGAACATACTGTGGCTCATCTGCTGATGTTTAAGGATTTATCACGAGTCATGAATTCCTAAACCACGGCAAGGTGCTGAATGTGTTTGTCTGCTCCTGAGATATTCTAGAAGCCTCTTCCAGTATGTGCGCTCTAGTCTCCGATGGACTGATCTAGAGTCAAATCTGAGATTACAGATGACCAAATGGCCGTTCACACCAAGAACGCTAACTAGAGCGATAACTGTAAACAAATATTGTTCTCGTTAATATGAATAATAACATTCTCACATAAATTATAACGATAACAACATGAAGAACAATATCATTGGGCATCACTTTCTGATTGATTTTGAGAACGATAAAAAGCTAACAGCCAATCAGAACCCATAATATTTTAGCCATCACATTCATTAACACAAGGAGAGAACTTTTTTATCGTTGGCCAGTGTGGACGCTTTTATCGTTATGGTTATATTTATCGTTATCGTTCTTGGTGTGAATGCTGCTTAACCCTTGGTCTAGATCCAGCCCTCATAAGGCTGGTTTTGGTCAGATTAGGGTTAGACTGTTCTAGAATCAGCCATGCACTATCACTTGCCTGAACCCTGGACTTACCTGAACCCTGCAAGATATTTTATCCAATCATTGATCATATTAACTTGAACTATGAATCATTACGCTATACTGTCTCGTGTTAAATTCAGGCCCACCCTGTTAGATTTGTGTTTAGGGAGGGATAACATCATAGTTGTTCTGGGTAAGAACATAGTGTTCTTGCTAATAGTGCATTAATTTGCCTCTCCTTATCTCCCACTCGTACACGTGTTTGTTGAGCCGAGTAGGGTGATAGCTCTGTTTGGGAGCTGGAGCACAGTGACTGTTGTTTAGGGGGAGAGAGCGATGTGTTGGCAGATGGAATATTAACAGACCGTCAGGAGTGTGTTTGCCCTTTTGACAAATGACGCGAGGCAAGCGAGCAGGTCGATCTGTCTCTGTGCTCTTTGGCTGACCCCCTCCTGCTCTGCCTTTATGGTCGACTCTCGTCTTGGCGTCTGACCTGGACGTGAGCCCGGCGAGACGGTTTACTCTGTGTGACATGGTTTGCTTTCTCTCCTGACCCCTGTCTTTGTTCCAGTCTCACGCTGTATCTGTATCTGTTGCTTTGTGTTTCACATGTCTCTTTCTCTCTTTTTTTCTTTTCTTTTCCTTTCTTTCTCTCTGCCTCTGTCTGTTTGTCTTTCTCATATCTCACTTCATCTCCGTCGCTCTTTTGTCTCTTTTGGCCTGTCTGTCTGTCTTTCTCTGTTCTGTTTTGTCTCTTTCTGTCTGACTCTCACGCCATCTTTCTCTCTCTCTCTTTCTCTCCTGCTCCTCTTCCAGCGCCAGACAGTACCTCAGGTGTTATATCCAAGACAATCGAGATATGCTTGCACAAGGAAGGCAACAGCTTCGGCTTCGTCATGCGAGGTAAACGACTCCATCGGTCTGTGTTTCCCCCCCGAGGGGACGTGGTATTTTACGGGCCACGGTCCTGACCCCTAAAAAACAGTCCACATAAAAGTCTCTGATTAAAACCTTTGCTGACCGCAGGCTCCTTTATTCTGCATGCAAATGCTCCCTGAATTTCCTTTCCCCACTTCCATAAAACCACCAGTGAGCCTGCAGCCCAATAAAACAACCCCCAAGTCGGTTAGCTATGCTATATGTTGCATTATAGATGTGTCAGAGAGCGAGGAGAGAGTGTGTGTTGGCTGGCTTTCTGAGGGCTGCGCTTGTTTTCTAAATATATAAATATATATGTCGCACACTTGCACAGGAGGCTCGCACGAGGACTGGCACAAGTCGAGACCCCTGGTGGTGACGTACGTCCGTCCAGGAGGACCTGCCGACAGGTAAGAGCGCCGCGTCACGCCGTCGTCATCGAGGAGCCGCCATTTGGCGTCCGTCGGGGCCAAAAGCTGTCATCTTTACGTGCCAGAACTGTGTTTGTGTTGTTTCCTCTCAGAGGAAGGACTGATAGAGACTCTGAGTGTCAGCCTACAGAGAGAAAGAGAGAAAGAGAGAGAGAGAGAGAGAGAGAGAGAAGGGGAAAGAGGGAGAAAAAGAGGAGGCAGATCTGAGGCACTGTGCCCGTCTGCGCTAATGCAAGCAGAATTATTCAGAGTGCCACGTCTCCTAAGCGCTGCTGGCTGCTCTGGCATGTTGACGCGGGGAGAGGGAGGGAGAAGCGGGCGAGCAGGGTTTGGGCACGCGGGCGCCGTCTTAGCAGCAGCGCCCCACACCGCCGCACCCGCACCGCACCCGCACCAGCGCCGCACCCGCTCCGCGCCCGCACCGCACAGCACCGCGCCACTCACAGCCCCAAACACAACCCGACAGCAGGCAAAAACTAGAGCAGAAGATTCTCTCACTTTCTCTCTCATTGACTCTCTGTCTTTCTCTTGCTCTTTCTCTCTCTCTCTCTCTCACTCTCTATGTATCACTCTCTTGTGTCTTGTCAGATCTCCATCACTTTCTTTCTCTCTAATTCTGCCTTTCTCTCACTCTTTTAATCTCTGACATTCTCTCACTCTCACTCCCACCAATGCCCCCTCCTCTCTCTCTCTCTCTCTCTCTCTCTCTCTTCTCTCTCTCTCTCTCTCTCTCTCCCCCTTGGCCTATGCACCCAAAGGGTATTGGAATCTGTGAGTTTTCATCAACTGTTCCATTTTTTTGCACAACACATCAACAAACAACAAGCAACACAACAAACACAAACCACCAACCCTCATCCCTAATGTTCTTTCCCCTCCGCCTACACACACACACACACACACACACACACACTGTCTCACTATGACACTCTCACACACATGCACGGAAAACTGTGGATTGATGGATCAGACATTAGCTCAGGAAAAAGAGGTCAGTAATCGCTCCTGTTTAGCACCTTCCTCCATTACTCCCTCTGCTGCTGTGTCAGACTTGTCAGACTTGAGCTCCGGCAGCGTCGTCATCTCTCCTGTTTGGAAATGTTCCTCTCTCCAGCATCACGCTGTCACTCCTGGTTAATGGTAGACATCAACACAGGCAGCTGTCGACCAGTTTAGCGCCAGAGACTGCTAGGGTTAGCAGTTTGTTTGTTTGTTTGTTAGTGTAGTAGGCACAACTAGGTAGATCACTCTGCCCTGTATTTACCTTCACTCACGCACTCACTCACTCACTCACTCATAGCCTCTATCACTATCTTGTGAGTGAGTGAGTGAATGCGTGAGTGAGTGAGTGAGTGAGTGAGTGAGTGCGTGAGTGAGTGAGTGAGTGAGTGAGTGAGTGAGTGAGTGAGTGAGTGAGTGAGTGAGTGTTCACTGGCACATTGGCTCACTTTCACTCAGTCACTGATTAGATGTCATTCACTCACTCCTCACTTCATTTGGCCACTCTCTCTTATTTTGTTTGTTCACTGGGCACCCAGATGATTGCCTCACACATACACACACACACACACACACACACACACTCACTCACTCACTCACGCACGCACACTCTCACTTACTCACTCACTCACTCACTCACTCATGCACTCACTCACTCACTCACTCACTCACTCACTCTCATCAACTCTTTCGTACCCACACAGTGATTGACTCTCACTTACCTCCAACCTGATCTACTCCCTCTCTCTCTCTCTCTCTCTCACACTCTCTCTCTCTCCCCCTCTCTTCTCCTCCTTTCTTCAGAGAGGGCACCCTGCGGGCAGGCGACCGGTTGATGAGCGTAGACGGGGTGCCCCTGCACAGTGCCAGCCACAGCGATGCCCTCACCGTCCTCCAGCAGTGCGGCCAGGAGGCGCTCTTTCACATCGAGTACGACGTCTCCATCATGGGTGAGCACACACACACACACACACACACACATCAGGGATGGAAATTAGCCACCCGCCACCGGCCAAATGCGTGTAGTTTTGCGCGCTGGCGGGGGAAATATGTCAGCACACCCGCCACTGTGGCGGGTAAGCAACTACTTCTACTTCAAGTAGTTTATTTCATCAGAATATTAGCAGTCGCCACAGAGATAAGAACACACGACTTGTATCAATAATCCTCAACATCGATGGACAGGACGATCACAACAAACATTCTGGAACGGAGCGCCTTAGAATGTTAATTGGCTCTCAACATTGCGTCAGAGCCTAGCCTACTCTTCCAGTTAAGGTGGCAGCTAGATAGCCTACAACCATTGACTGTATACATTTACAACGAGGCTACCGGTTAATACGTTTAGGAAATACATTGGATATATATAACAGATATACCAAACTCCGAGTCATGGTACCTAAGTTAAGCAACCAGCCAATTAAACATGACCAAGGAAAAAGTGAAGGGGACAACTCACAATGCCATAGGCTACCACGGTAACCTACCTAAATCATAGAAGTTAACAGTGCAAGACACTTATCTTTTCTATGAAGCCAGAAATATTTTCCTTACCTTCTTAGTTTTTTTGAACATTTACCTTATTTAATGAAAACATGTATCATTGAACTATGTGATTTTCCCAAAACCGAATGAAACCTAATTATGTTCACGTACTTCTTAAAGTGACAGGCACTCAATTAGACCTACACACCACCCCTGTAATATCATTAAAGACAGACAAGTGTAATCAATATGAAGTATTCAAATTACTGAATATTTTGAGTAATTATGCATATGCTATACATTGTTAACAAAATATATAAAGTGTATGAATTCAAATATGAAATAGAAACAAGACATGCCATTTTCTGAGCAGGGTTGAGCAGAGACTAGGATTGCCACTGCTCTGAATGATCTGTATCCAGTCTAAGGCAATAAGGTTTTGCCTATATTTTTGTAATGTAATAGACACAGTCACACTTTTTAAAAACTATTTCAGCTTGTGTAGGCCTATCAGTGCTTTCTTATTGAACACAATACTGCGATAGTACCGAAAACCATGATCATTTTGGTCACTAGCCTATAACCGTGGGGTTAAATGTTCATACCGTTACATCTCTACTTGGCAGTATAATGTATGGAACGGTTGAATATATATTGGCTGGTAAACATTTTGAGTGGCTGGTAGATTTTAAAATCTACCTGCCACAGTGGCAGGTGGACAAAAAATTTAATTTCCATCCCTGACACACACACACACACACAAACACACACACACACACACACACACACACACGCGCGCGCACACTGTGTGCCTGGCTGACACCAAACCAGTTCTCAATTTAGGATTGGTCTGGACCCTTTCGGTTCACTTTCCAAGGTGGTGAAATCCAACTGAAGTTGGTACATTAAACTCTCACTGAATCCTTTAGGACGTTCAACAAGCACACCTTTTTTGTAATGGAAAGTTTTAAACACAGTTGTTTACTCATTTGTAGTTGTTTACTCATCACAGAAAGTACATGTTGATTAATGACACCATCAGCACAGTGATTGTTTGGTTGCCAACCATCCTCCTCTGTTTGCCGTTGTGTAAAGCCTGCCCCATGCCAGATAAGTGGTTGGCATTGGTTCTGGGGATAATGGTGATTTTAGAAGTTGGTTTGAATGGGAGGGAGGCCAGACAGATTTGCCAGCGCACATCCAAATGTGCTTCTGGGTAACACACCTGCTTATATAGACCTGATGGACAACAGGAGGATGCTGCTCCATTATGTTATCATAGAATACTCATTCCCTCATTCATTAAGGCATTCAGATACTCACAAAATCATTCATTCATACACAGGAGTCACTCACACACTTACAGATTCATTCATTCATTCATTCATTCATTCATTCATTCATTCACTCATGCACTTAGGCTACATATTCACTCTCTCACTCATGATGATCTATTCTAAAGACAACGAGTGGCAGACTGAGTTTGTTGTCACTTATAGGCTACCAGAGATTGCTTTCATCGGTGCAAATTTTATATGATGATGCAACATTCCACAAAATGATGACTCAAAACAGCTTTTAGGCTTATGTCAAAGCAGGCCTACCTGTGGGCATGTAGCCTAATTGGGCTACAGGTTGGCATGTTTGAACGGGCACTGCACTAGTTAAGTGCAATTTTGCAGACCTAATGTATTTTCTTTTTTTTTTTTTTTTTTATTAATATTTTTGGCAGACAGAAGAACATACAGAGCATAGACATCAAGTAAAAATTACAAATATAGTCAGCTCACACTGTCTTTTTTTTCCTCTCTTTTTTTGAGTAAGGTATAGAAACAACAACACACACACAAAATAAAGACAAACAAACAAACAAACAAAAGAAAAGAACAAAGTGCCTACAAACTTAAATTAACATACCATAGATCTCTGAGTATACCAGTCAGTTACAGACAATATACTACCAGTGTCAGTTATTTATCTAAACAGACATATCCTCTAGATAATTCAAAAAGGGACCCCAGACCTGATTGAAGAGATCCTCTCTCCCCTTGACACTGAAAGTTACACGCTCATATAAAGCCATTTTAGTCATTAGTTCAACCCATTCCTTAAAACAACAAAAATCAGTTGACTTCCAATGCCTCAGAATTATCCTACATCCTGTTATGGTTGCCAGTCGTACCCATAACCGCTGTCTCCCAGTTAGATTAATGTTATCTGGTAGCAGACCTAAAATACATAAAGCTGGCGACTTAGAGAGATTAAGTTGGAATAGACCATTCAAAAGAGTAATAATCCCATCCCATAGGTGGTCATTTTTCCCACAGTCATATAGCATATGTACTAAAGTCCCAGATTCGTTCTGACATTTCCAACAGGTGTCCCTGTCTACTAATTTCAGTTTGGCGAGTTTACTAGGGGTCCAATAACTTCTATGGAGTAGTTTGTATTGGATAAGCTGCGACTGTGTTTCCCGTGAACAGGCATACCAGGAAGCAACCAGCCTCTTCCAGCCATCCTCTGGAATCTGAATACCCAAATCTTTCACCCAGCACAGTCTCAGCCCCTCCAAATGGGGGGATCGCACTTCTCTGATAATCCCATAAAAATTAGACGCTCTACTTCTAATATTGCTAGGTACTAGGAATATTTCCTGGATGCTAGATGGGGGGTCTGGGTTAGTGTGCAAACTAGCTTTGATGCAGTGTCTAATTTGCAAAAAATTCCAAAACTCCCTTTGATTAAGATTAAATTCTTGCTTGATTTCAATGAATGATTTCATACCATTTTGACCAAATAGATCCCCAAGCTGGTTAATTCCAGAGCAGACCCACGCATCCCACATAAACGGTTTCTTACCTATTAAAAGCTTTTTATTCCACCAAATGGAGGCTTTAGAGGTAAGATAAGGGTTGGTATCAATGAACTGGTGAGATCTCAACCAAGTCTCCTGTACAAAAGCCAAAACAGGATCTTTAAAGGGTACCGGTCTTCCCATCTGAGTGAGAAAGGCCTCTAAAGATGTAGGAGCCACAAGTTCCTCCTCTATTTTAACCCATGACGGTCTCTGCTCAGGGGAATTATTTATCTTATGTAGCTGGGAGAGAGAAAATGCAAAATGATACCAGTCCACCTTAGACAATGCTAAACCACCACCGTCTTTGGCAGCATATACTTTGGATCGATTAGAAGTTGGTTTCTTGCCGGCCCACACATATCCCTCTACAACTGTATTATAAAGCTTAAACAAGTTATGTGGAAATGTTAGGGGCAGCATATACAAAATATACTGGATCTTCGGGGAAATAATCATTTTAACTAAATTAATTCTGCCCAACAAGGACAGATTCATTTTTACCCAATTCTGTAGAAGAGACCGAATATTGTGAATCACTGGTGAAATATTAACTTGCATTATTTTATCCAAACCTAATGTATTTTCTAACGGAATTTGTTTCTAGGGTATTGGTCGATAATAAACGCAATGTTAATGTTATTTTAGGTGCAGCCAAAGGCGCTAACCATAAATAAACAGCCAGTATGAAATACAGGAACCTGTCCTCCCCTGAATCACAAAAGCTCCATGAGGTTTAGTGTACAATCATACATAATCATGTAATAAGTAATTTATAGGCATTCTGAATATTATATGACTTAGTCACAACCTCGAGCTCATGATCATGCTTTAATTAGCAAGTACATTCTGAGAGAAGGCTGTGATATCATTAGCCTGCATCATGATTTAGTCATACGATCTGTGTGTACATGATCTTGTCATAATTAGGCATTGATGTGAATGTCTGATGTTGCAATTTAGTCAGGAGATCAGTGTGCATTCCATTGAGGTTATAAAAGCATAATAAAATAAAATAAAGCATGAAAATGTACATGATCATTTTACAAATAATTAAGTCATAACATCTATCATGGTCATAAACCATAGTCATTCAGGAATACCATGCAGTAACTGTTAGTGACGTCTGCAAAAACTACTGGTATAGGCTAATCAGAGAGTTGGGTCCCGGTTGAGTAGGCCGACATCCCATTGATATAGTGGCAACATTGTGACAGAAACAGTAGAATTGTTGGATTTTCTCTGCAATTGATAAAGGTGTGTGTCTTAACACACCTTATCTCAGCTCATCTGTGAACTGTCTTGTGTGAACCGTAATGCAATTTAGCAGAACCCTCCTCAGGTTCACTGTATTTCACAGAGCTCCTGAGTTACAGTAACTGCAGGTGTTTGTAGTGATTTAGGCGTGTGTTATTGGGCCAGTTCTCCCTTCAGATGGAGCTATTCTGAGTGCTTGCTACTGGCTTGCTACTACTTTTCTATGCCCTCAGTTCTGCTGCTGCCCTGGTTTGATACATGCTGTCAGGCACCCCCCCCCCCCTTACCCTTACCCTACACAAGCATACTCTCAGACCACAGCTGTGCCATCCTCAACCCCTTCTAACCCCCCCCCCCCATTTGACTTGCAGTAGTCTCAGGCCTGTCTACTCTCTTTTCCCCTCACTGCTACTGCTGGCCAGCTTTCATACGCCCATGCAGCTCGTTGAACCATCCACCCACCTGTCCCCTACCACTACATCTCCACCCCCAACCCCAGTCTGGCTGTGCAGGGATGGGCCAGGGGAGGGCATGGGCGCTTCTTGGCCGCCCCTCAGACAGGCTAACCAGTTGGCTGGACTTCTGAATGAAGCAGTGATGAAGCAGAATGGCAAACGCTTACACAGACAAGCACAGACTGGCACAGGGGTGCACAGACTGGCACAGACTTGGCACAGGGGTACACAGACTGGCACAGACAAGCACAGACTTGCACAGGGGTGCACAGAGTGTCACTGACAAGGACAGACTTGCACAGGGGTACACATAGTGGCACAAGGTGGCACAAACAAGCACAGCCTAGCATAGGGTTACACAGACAAGTACAGACTGGCACAGACACACTTAGACAAGCACAGAGAAGCACATGCTGGCAGAGGGTTGCACAGATACCAAAAGATATCTTTTACAGACACAGTCACAAACGCCTCCGGTCCTCTGCTGGTGGAGATCGCCAAGTCTCCGGGGGCATCGCTTGGCATCACGCTCACCACTGCCACCTACAGGAGCAAGCAGGTCATCGTCATCGACAAGATCAAACCGGCCAGCGTCGTTGACAGGTGAGCGGGCTCATTCAGCAGAGGCGGACATTCCTGGTTCCGGAGAGTAAAAGTCCTGCCATATATTCTCTCTACCTGTGCACTTAAAACAGGTGATATCACTAATTATCTGATCTACCTGGCAGCTTATTAGAATGAGCTGGTTTACTAAATGGTTGGATCAAATTCTTGGCAGGACTTTTACTGTCTGAACCTGGGATGTCCGCCTCTGTCATTCACTGCCAGAAGTCT
>NC_085002.1:23364736-23377236 GCF_963854185.1 Sardina pilchardus | reverse complement strand
TGTGGTGGTGCAGTTCTCATGCTTAGCGGCCTGTCATATCCGTCACATCCATGCTGAGCACCAGTGTGTCTCTGGTGAAGACGAACATCACCTGCCTCCAGAGAGTTGTGTGACCCCCGCCGCAGGCTCGTCTCTCAGGTGACGACGGCCTGGCAAAGCCTCTTACGCGTGAACAATAACGATAACGACGCTCGCTCAATCCCTCTTATCGTCCGCAGTCAAAGTGATGGACGAAACCTAAAGCTAATTCAGACCTCTTAAGCGAACAGGCTTCTGCAAGTTCACCTGCAAAAAAAAAAGAGACGGAATTGCTTCGTCTTCATCTGTTTATACATAGACTGGGGTGAAATGGGTTTTAGATTTGTGCGTTCATGCCTGTCTGCTGATGGATTTCTCGACCTAGGCAATCAAGGCAACTCAATCAAGGCAATACTGAGCTGAGAGCAAGTCAAGCATATCTCTTAGTCGTGAAGAAATGGGTGATTTGCGTTGGTTAGATTGTTGGAGTTTGCTCAGGATGAAACTTCTACTTCATAGTGCAAAATCCTTTCCTGTTTCCACCGAGGAACAACGGTCATTCACTTTGGTCACTTTCCCACTTGCTACTGCAGGTCAACCCCCTTTAGAAAAGAGAAAGACAGAACCATCACAGGTACATCTAGTTGCTAAAGTAACATTCCCCATCCACTAGCATCCAGACGGCTAAATCAGGCAACTCTTGATGTCATCCTTCTCGTCCAAGACTCTGAAAAGCTCCTTCTGCCGTGACCTACAGTACAGAAGCCATCGCAAAACTCCAACTCCCACAGAACTGACAGGACAGCTGCAGGGTGACATGAGGTAGAGGAAAGGCCTTGTCTGTAGTCCCCTACAGCCACTCAGTCTCACACAGTTCACCCCAGGGGGGTAATAGAACGGGGCATTATCATTCAAACAGAATAACCCCAGAGGTTCTTTAACAGGGAGTTGCATCACCCTTGTGCTCCTGTTCCTGGGGAGAACAGGGATGGTACGGAATCCCAGAGTAATTATACGGGCCGCTCCGATGCTGCTCTGTGGAGGATCATTTGTCATGTGCACACTCATGCGTACCCAGTGACAGCAATGCTTCCTGTAAGTGGGTCAGTTTTCTGCATATCAACTCCGCAAATCAAGCATACACTATATGCATTATACACGCTTAGTATGGTTCAGTAACCTTTGGGTGTATGTAAATATTCACATACACATGTATTTGGATGTACCATATTACCTTTAGGCTATGATCTATTCATTTAATATCTGTCTTGCTAAGGTAGGGGAAGAAGAGTAAATTGAATTCAATATGCAAGGCTGCTTAAAATGCAGAATTTTTTTTCTTTTGTCCCCAGGTGTTTAGTCAATATCTGGGGCTAAGTGAGCCCTGCTAAGTGAGCTACGTTTTTTAAAGTCAACTTTGGCTTTAACAGTCTTTGCTCAGATTGCCCTGCACTGGGAAATGCTTCCCTTTGCAAAGCTGAAAAGGATGCAGAGGTTTAGATATCCAGTACTAAGGGGTACTGAACTGTACAGCATGGGATAAGTGTGCTATTGAATTGATTCCATTTGTATGAACTAAATTGCTAAAGTCAGTTTTGAATGGACTCCCTGCCAAAGCCGAAAGAACCCAGGGGTTTCTCCGCACTGCTAATACATCTCCCTTTTGAAAGATATGCTGTTGAGAGCATAGGGGAATGGAATCATGAATAAAAATGTCACATCTCTTGAATATCGCAGAAATGAATGATCATGTTGTATTACCGTAAAAAGAAGTGACCGAAGCATTGGAGCTGTGTTTACTGAAGCACACTTTCACACTTGGTGTGTGACATGGTGTGTATCATTGTGTTCGTTGTGTATATTTGTTGTTCTGTTTGTTGTATATTTAGTGTTGTGTGTATGCTGTGTGTATGATGTGTGTGCATTATTCTAAAGCATGATAGATTTCCGCACGAAGACCTGGTCGTTTCAATGCCACTGCACCAAGTCACAGTAGACCAGCTTAATCAGCACTGCCTTGGACTTTATATTGACTCTCTGCCTTTATTGATGCTGTGTCTGTGTGTGTGTGTGTGTGTGTGTGTGTGTGTATGGATGTATGCTTGATCTATGCTTGTTTGTTTGTGTGTGTGTGTGTGTGTGTGTGTGTGTGTGTGTGTGTGTGCGCGTGTGTGCGAGCATGCGCGTATGTTTGTATGTGTGTCTGCGTCTGTGTGTGTGTGTGTGTCTGCGTCTCTGTGTGTGTGTGTCTGCGTCTCTGTGTGTGTGTGTGTGTGTGTGTGTGTGTGTGTGTGCTTTGCAGTGAAGGTCCTGAAGAGTGACCACCCTCACTCGTGGGATCCGTGTGTGAACTACTGCCATGCCCAGCACACGGGCCACTGTAAGACCTCCACGTGGAGCACCTCCAACAGCCAGGACTACTGCAAATGTAAACGCACAGCCCAAGCTCATAGAATGCTCATAGAACGCTCCATGGCCTTTTGCGCCCCCAACGTCCTCTTCCAGGCAGCGCTGCCACTGTCGACTTAAAGGCACTTAATCCTACCCCTAACCCTAACTCTAACCCTAACCCTAACTTCCTAACCTTAAACCCATGCCTAACCCTAGCGCCTTCCAGGCAGCGCTGCCTTGAAGACATCATTGGGGGCTCAAAACACCAAGAAACTCATAGAACACACTCCACACACACAACATACCTGCCATCGTTCTTTTCTAGCAACTGTCTCATTTGTCTGTCTTGTCACACGCCTCTCAAGTTAAATATACACAAACTTGCATGCAGAGAACTACTGTAGTTATCGTGTGAATTTGACATGCAAGCAAGAAAGTGTAACTTCAGGTTGCCGCCGGATCATCTCATTTCTCTCCAGCTCTGGTGTTTACGTCATCCCTTGTTCTCTCTCCCTCCTACTCCCTCCTTCCTTTTTCTCTCCCTCCTTCTCTCTCTCTCCCTCTTTCTCTCCTTCCATCTCTTTCTCTGCATGCTGTAGTGTTGCCTGAATTCTCTAACAGCCAGGCACACTTACATACCATGCACTTCCTTTTTCCTCCTACTACCTTCTGTGTATTTTCCTACCACTCTCCATTGACTAGACTAGGACTTCATCTTCTGCACGGTCATCCTCTATTAGTAGTATTTATTGTACTCTAGTCGAGTTCATTGTTGCCCAAGGCCCCCTTAAGCTTGAATGTAGTTGCTCATTTTATAAGTTGCTTTGGATAAACTTAGCGCGCCCGCTAAATTAATGAATATAAATCAGTTTCCCCCTCCCTCTCTCCTCTCGCAGCTGTGGTGTCCACTAACTTCTCTCCGGGCTCCACCACCACCTCTGGGATGACCAGCCAGACGTCCAGCACGTTGCCCCGCACCTCACACCCCCCGATGAGCCCCCGCAACTCCATGCTGAAGAGGAGGCAGCGGCAGAAAGACCACAAGAGCTCATGTAGGTGACCTGATGTAGCGGACATGTAGAGTAGCGCTTTTACAGTAAAGGAGATTGAAAACAGATCAAATGAAACATGAAAAGATGTCTCTGTGTGTGTGTGTGTGTATGTATGTGAGTGGTTGGGTGAAAGAGAGATAGAAAGAGAGAGTGAGCGAGAGAGATAGCGAGAGAGAGAGAGAAAGACTTGACTAATGATTTGTCCGTATGACTATATTGTGCCTCTGTGTGTTTGTGTATTTGTGTGTGCATGTGTGTTCTATGTCCATTTGTATTTATGTATCTACTGTGTGTGTGTGTGTGTGTGTGTGTGTGTGTGTGTGTGTGTGTGTGTGTGTGTGTGTGTGTGTGCGCGCGCGTGCGTGCGTGTGTGTTCATCTCCCCTCTCCTCCTCCACAGTATCTCTGGCCTCGAGCTCGGTGGGTCCGGGTGGGCAGATCGTGCACGTGGAGAGCAGCGAGGTGACTCTCGGAGGAGATCCGCTCAATGGCTTCGGCGTGCAGCTGCAGGGAGGCATCTTCGCCACCGAGACGCTCTCTGCACCTCCGCTCATACGCTTCATCGAACCTGACAGTTCCGCCGAGAGGTACAACCCTGGACACGCACACACACACACACACACACACACACAGACACACACACACACACACACAAATGCCCACGCACACACACACATACACGTGCGTGCACACACACACACACACACACACACACACACACACACACACCCGCATACACACATTCAGGCACACAAACGCCCACGCACACACACACACATACACACACATGCGCACACAGGAACACACACTCATGCTTCTTTTCATCCGTGTTGACACACAGAAATACACCCACTCACTCACATGGATGCATTCATGTATACACAGACACACACTGATTATTGCAATGACGTAGTGTAGTTTGTGTTATTGTTGTCAGGATGATGATGTTGCTGTAAGAAAGACATTTTCCCCAATGACTGTAAGGGGTTCAGGGGATGTGGGATGCAGGAGCATTCTGGGTAATTTCTCTGCAATGCCTGTCATGAAACTGCCCCCTACTGGCTGAAACTATGCAGTTCATCAGCAGTGGGTCTGAAATTATTCCTGGACACATAATTGGAACACACACACAGACTTTCTCTCACGCACGCACGCACGCACGCACGCACGCACGCACGCACGCACGCACGCACGCACGCACGCACGCACGCACGCACGCACACACACACACACACACACACACACACACACACACACACACACACACACACACACACACACACACTCACACACACACACAATTCACTGTTAATATAAATTCTAGCAAACTATTCCCTTACCTCACAAAGTGCCAACAAGACCAAAACCTTTGTGCCAAGTACACACTGCTAAAATGCCAAGGCTTCCCCTGCTGTGAGTCACTCTCAATAACAGTGTTTACTCAGTGAGTAAAAGAAAAGACAACGAGAGATGCAAAGTGTACACACAGGCATACACAGTATGAGTCTGCGGAGGAGTTACAGGGTAGAGAGCTACAATTTATTTTCAAACATGGTCATCTGTGTAGATGGTGAGAGATACAGCATATGCATGAGGTATGCTGGTGCCTGGAATACAGTCATATAGGATGTACCCTGAATAAGGGCATTTGAACATAAAACATCTCAGGTTCTTTAGATTCAAATGCAGTCATTTCCTGTATATTAGCCGCAGGGCAGTGTTTTATGCAAGTTAAAAGAAACAAAAACTAATATTAATACCATTTTAACTGCACCAGTATATTAACCTCAGCTTAAGCAATTTTGCAAAATCAATGTATAAGCCACGGCTAATAGTTGGGAAATTACGGTAACTTGTTTTCTTCAGGGTGGATTTAGCTTTTTAACCAGGTTCCCAGACAAAGTAGCCTACCAGAACTATCCATTTTAGAATGACAGTTTCATGGCTTTCACTTATGGTCACCCCCAAGCCCCGCAAGTTATTATTTAGTATAAGAATAAAAGCGTATAAAAGTATAAGAGTATAAGAAATGCTGTTATCCCCATCGGTCCATAAGGAATAATGGAGTCTCATATACTGCATCATGGCATTTAATGGGAGTATAATGGAGTATAATGGGAATCATTGTCTTTTGATAGAATGGTGTGAGAGAGGAACCAGCACGTCTTGTTATAAATTTAAGCATTAATCCCCGATAGGCTTTAGGTTACAAAGATTTAAGAACAGCTAAGGGGTGTTGTTACGCTAGCGGAGTGGCTAAAACCCCTCTTACTGTAGCTGTTGTAAAATCAGCCTATGGATACCATACGAAATCACCTGTGGCCCTTTCTAATTATGCAACTAACCTAACTAGCCTAATTAATAACCATAATGATCTGTGAGCAACAGCAATTCTCCATGATTCTCAGCTCTTCTCTAACTCTTTCTCTAACTTGAACCTTAATGCTAGTTTTGTGTCCTCTCCAAAGCCATACTCTGTTCCTCTTTTGTCACTCACTAGATTGCATTGCTACTCTGTATACTGGGCCATGTTTATAAAGAGTTGTTGTATGAAGTAAAGCTTTTGTGAGCAGGCCGGGTGATTGATATGATCTGGGCACTCTGTCTCCTTCTGTTGGATTGCTGTTGCACAGGATTACATGACTGCTCCGTGCCTCGACTGAGAGAAGCGTGTGGCTGTGATGTCTCTTCTATTGCTCTGTGCCTTTGATCCTATCGGGCCGACAACACGAGGATCTCTGATCATATTCCCACACAATAAGACAGCCGCATAATCCACCCCTCGTGCGGTGGATGCACTGAAACCAGGCTTCCACAGGCTGCGACAGGCTTCCTAGCAATGACGAACAGCGATATAGAGGGTCATACAGGGCAGGCATCCCGGCACAGATGAAGAGAGGAATGGGAGGATTATACCGGAATGTTAATAATCTGTTAGCCGAGGGCCAGAATAATATATCAGGAATAGGCCTGATTTGGGCTGCACTCACACCAAATCAGAACATGATTTGGCCCAGATTAGCTTCTCAGTGGTGATGGGTACCTCTGAAGTGGGTCTGACCCTGATATGCTGCATTTGGACCAGAACCAGGCCAAATCTGGGCCTGGTTGGATCAAGATCACGTCAGATAAAAATGGACTAATTGACATCCAACAGGAGAGGAGTGTGGACCAAATTGACTATATTCATGGCAGTGTTGGCAGCTCTCTTCGTCCGTCACCAGGGGTGCTGAGGGTCAGTAACCTGAGCTGATCTCTCATGCTGTCTTGCCCTCACCATTGCTCTGATGACATGAGACGCTGTGTTTGAAGCTGTGCCTTTTCGCCAGGACTCCAATATGAGCTGCCTGTGTGTGTGTGTGTGTGTGTGTGTGTGTGTGTGTGTGTGTGTGTGTGTGTGTGTGTGTGTGTGTGTGTGTGTGGAAAGGAAAGCAGGCTGGCAGAAAGCAGGCAGGGTGAAGAGCTGATACTGCAGGCTGTATGTGGGTCAGTGCTCAGCAGGGTCCGAACCAAAGGAAGAGCCTCCTATCACAGCAATTTAGGCTGTGTGTGTGTGTGTGTGTGTGTGTGTGTGTGTGTGTGTGTGTGTGTGTGTGAGAGAGAGAGAGAGAGAGAGAGACAGAGAGAGAGAGAAAGAGGAAAAAGAAGGCTGTGACACTGTGTGTGTACAGTATATGTGTACGAATATGTTTGATCTTTAATATGTGCATGTGTCTGTATAACCTTAGGTGTGTTTGTGTGTGCATTTCATTCACATGTGCGTACAAGTGTGTGTCCACGTCTGTGTGCCTGTTTTGTTTATGTGTGAGAGTGTTGGAGTGTGCTGCAGTGTGTTGAGCCATGGCAGGTATATCTGTTTGCTATTAGAGGAGGCACGGAGAGGCTGCTGGAGGATCCACAGCTCATTGCTGTAGCAGGAGGCTCAAATCACTCCCCCCACCAGGAGGGCCAGGACTAGGGGGGGGGGGGAGAGTGGGATGCACCCCTCTGGGCTGGCTGGGTGCTGCTGGTGGTGATTTGTGTAATTATTCAATTATGTTCTCACTGGCAACTGTCTCAGGGCACGTACGGCATCCCACAATGCACTGCTCCACCAGCCTTGAGGAGTCTCAGTTGGGGGGCGGGGGGGGGGGGGGGGGTAGCAGAGTGGAGATGACAGCACTGAGATTTCAGGGGCATTTTGTTAGATAGCAGTGTAGTGCTGGCCAGCCTGTCCAGCAGATGCAAGAAGCTAGTCACTGTGGACAAAGGAACCGCTCCAGACTTGTTTTTGTTTTTGTAAAAACGCGCATTGTGTATAAAGTAGGCGTCGTCGGAACAAATTCTCCTTATCCGTGCCAGTGAAGGTGTCCTGCATATGATAGAATCGACGAGAACAAACTGCCACTGTTTAAAATTCTTGAAAATATATTATGCATTCTGCATTTTGCAAATCAGTCACCACTTAATTCAGTAGATTTTTCAGACTTAATTCAGATTTTTTTCCATCAACCAACACTGATCATTTCAGTTTGTCACGACAACTGCAGAAAGCACTGAGGAATGAAGTTCCCTATATAGACTAAGACCCCTTCACGTAGCTTGCAGTTCATCCAGCAAAGGCCCTTTCATGAAGAAGGGAATTACATCTTCCACATCCAAATGGGTTGTGTCGCACCCAGTTTCATTCAA
The DNA here is from genome assembly GCF_963854185.1 of Sardina pilchardus. Classification (NCBI taxonomy): domain Eukaryota; kingdom Metazoa; phylum Chordata; class Actinopteri; order Clupeiformes; family Clupeidae; genus Sardina; species Sardina pilchardus. The sequence continues at coordinate 23,369,105 of NC_085002.1, read as the reverse complement.
GATTGCACTGTGATATGTTCTAACGGAGCCCTTTTTTTTTTACAATTTATGATGACACCACTCACCAGATTGGATCTTTAATATCACACAACTAAGCAACACCTTAAATCCACCCTGTCAGGTCTGCCTTCTCAGAGTTCTTTCACTGTTGAGTTAATATCCTCAGTGAGTGATGTTTCAGCTTGGTGCTGCCTGCGGCTCTGCTCCTCATCTAGATGTGCCTCTGCATGCCCCTGGCTGTCAGGGATATCTGATGGAGGGTGTTTCTTCTCTAAGGGGAAAATGAGGAGATTTTACAGGTATAGCAGGTGACCTTCTGGTAGTTCTCGCAGCAGCAGGTGGATAGGAACTGACTCAAGATCAGTAGTTCTGTCAAAACGGATGGAATGAATGAATGAAAAAGGTTCTTTGTAGCAACTATTTCATTAAAAAGATGATTTGCTGTAGGAGATTCTTGTTGCAGTGCCCTGAACTTTCCTGGAAGACATTCGAATAACTGTTGTGTGTGTTTATCTGTTTGTGTCTTTGTGTTTTTGATTGACAGGTGTGGGCTGCTTCAGGTTGGCGACAGAGTGCTGTCCATCAACGGTATCCCAACTGAGGACGGAACTCTGGAGGAGGCCAATCAGCTGCTACGAGATGCTGCTCTGACCAATAAGGTCACTCTGGAAGTGGAGTTTGATGTAGCAGGTCTGTGAGTTTAAAATATTTCAGAATCAGAATCATTTATTGTCAAGGGTTTTGTTTTTTTTTTATGCGGAAAAAGTAACAATGATGTGTGCAATACAAAGTTCAAAGTTCGGAGCTGAGTATACTGGAGTATAGTGTACAGACGGGGCACAAAAGGCTCTACCTTGTTTATTTCCTGGGGCGCCAGGTGTGTTTGAACCTGCCACAATTTTGAGTGTAATTAGTGTCTACACATCTTTCTTTATCAAAACATACTGATTCACTATAACACCCAACCGGGTCCCTGTAGACACAAATTACATTCAGAAAAGCGGCAGGTTCAAACACACCTGTCTCCACAGGAAATAAACAAGCTCACCGAGAGCCTTTCATGCAACTACTCCATTGCAGAGGGAAGGACACTGTTCAATCAGTAAGACTTCATTGACTGCTGCTGCACTACACAGCACTGCACACTGCACTAGTTAGTAAAGATTTACTATAACCTGATTAAATGTAATCCTAATCCTTACCAAACCTCTTGAGTTTGAGTGCAGCTTGATTTAAATTGCGGACAGTTTGTGTTTGTTAATATGACGTCCTGTGTGGAGAATAAGAAGATAAACTCATGTTGGTCAAGTCCAATGTTAACTGAGCCCATGTGCCTCTACTCTCCCCAGAGTCTGTTGTACCAAGCAGTGGTACTTTCCATGTGAAGCTTCCCAAGAAGAGAGGCGTCGAGCTGGGAATAACTATAAGTGGTGAGTTTTATGAACATGCTCACACACACCCACAGACACACACACACACACACACACACACACTCGCACACGCCCACCCCCCCCCCCCACACACACACACACACACACACGCCCCCCCCCCCCCCCCCCCCCCTTCCCCCCACACACACACACACATACACACACACACACACGCACACACGATGGAAGTTGATGTGAAAAGAAGCATTTCTGCACAAAAAACTAAAGACGCTGAAATTGGATGGATGGAGCAGTTTCACTGGTATTTAACGGTACAAATTACTTGGGCATTTAGCCACCCCCGTTACTCCTTCTTATTTCGAATGGCACAGGAAGCATCCAGGTTATTTATGAGCTGTCTGCCCTCCTCTGTTTATTCATAGCCTGCATTTGTTCACAAGCCAGATCCTCAGACCCATATGAGGTCCAGCTCTGTTCAGAGTGGGCTGGTGCCTGAGGCCCATATTTCACACAGCCTGGGAATGCCCTGCCAGCCCGCTACAGCCTGTTTATGCACGAGGCTACAGTGCACACACACACACACACACACACACACACACACACACACACACACACACACACACACACACAGTCACACACACACACACACACACACACACAGTCACACACACACACACACACACACACACACACACATTCATAATAGTAGGAGTTTTGGAACTCTGTTGCCATTTTGATCTTGGCAGAGCCATTTCAGGGGGTTAGAGGGTTCATGGCACCATAAGACATATTTTTCCCACAGGAACCCGCTACTGAAAGTTCACTGTACTTGATTTTATAGCCACTGCAGTACATACTGTAGGGTGTTTTCAGTACAGTAGCTCCTGTACTTGGCTTCAAATCAGGTCTTTTAATACCCAGGACAGTTTACAGAGGAAGAGATCTACTTTTAGCTTGCTCTTTTCAACAATGAAGAAAATATCTGTAACTTCTGTGGGAAATAATAATAATATAAAAAGTATGACGATCAAACTCATCTGGTTATTATTAGACCACGTCAGTTCCATTTGCTGTTATTTGAAGACATACCATGAATATTCAAATACACTTTAGCTTTTGATGTAAATGCTAGCCATTATGAAATTATGTTTGTTTTTTGTTTTTTTTGTAATGTTTTTATGTTTCAATTTTAAGATAATTCCCTATGGAGAAGAATATTAACGCTGAATGTCTTTAGTGAGTATGTGATCATGCGTGAGTGTGTGTGTCTGTGTGTGTGTGTGTGTGTGTGTGTGTGTGTGTGTGTGTGTGTGTGTGTGTGTGTGTGTGTGTGTGTGTGTGTGTGTGTGTGTGTGTGTGTGTGTGTGTGTGTGTGTATGCCTGATTGTGTATTGAAACAGACACTTTTGTTATTTGTTCACAGCGAATAAGAAACCGGGGGAACCATTGATCATATCAGATATTAAGAAAGGAAGTATGGCTCATAGGTGAGTAAACACTAATCTCGTGTATCACAGACATAAGAGCCAAGACATGACACCAAAGAGCCACCTGTGCTGTATTCCAGTTAGTGAAACCAACCAGCAGGGGGAGACAGAGGGTCTTTCTTAAACATTGACTTATTGCGAGACTCACTATCTCACTAAGTGATTCATTGTTCCAAAATATGTTCAGGTGTACAATAAGAAACAAGTAGTGCCTGTTCATCACCTTCATGTTGCTTCATTTGTTCTCTGCTTGTGCTGTGGGATGTTGTGTCCCCAGAACAGGGACACTGGAGCCTGGGGACAAGCTGCTGGCCATCGACAACATCCGGCTGGAGAACTGCGCCATGGAGGACGCCATGCAGATCCTGCAGCAGAGTGAGGACCTGGTCAAGCTGAAGATCCGCAAGGACGAGGACAACTCTGGTACAGACACACAGACATACACGCACACACGCATGCACGCACACACACACACACACACACACACACACACAGACACACACCCCGACACACAGAAAGATAAACTCTCTACATGTTCTCATGTACACATACTCACATACTCAGACAAAATAACTTATACTTACACATATGCACACACTCAAACATACTCTCTCTCTCTCTCTCTCTCTCTCTCTCTCTCTCTCTCTCTCTCTATCTCTATTTCCTCTAAACACACACACACACACACACACACACACACACACACACACACCTGTGCACATTTAATCATGGACCTTCACTGTGTACAGTAACCAGTGAAATATAACCTTATCCTCACAAAATATTATGACAGATAAACATGTCATGTCCTTTTATAAACACATAGACACACGTTGCCAAGGCCAGCTTGAGCACACAGATAGTGTTTTATTTATTTTTTATTTAACCTTTATTTAGCCAGACAGATAGTGTTATGACTGCTGATGGTCTAGATGTGGTCTGGCCGCCCAGATACACTGAGCTCATCCAACTGGACCGTAGAGACAGAGATGACTCATGGAGCCTGCGCCAAATCAACGGACCTTATACTTAAAATAGTGAACATCTTATTTCAAGGCAGATTAAATCCGTTCTTAATAGAGAAATTCTGTGACTTTTCACATAGATCTCCATTTTTCGAGGTCACCGAGTAATGTTGTACAAAACAAAATGAAAACAGTTGGGTTTTACCCAACTCGAGTGGTGTCAAGTGTGTGTTTATATAGAGAGTACATTTATTAACAACAGGAGTATATTTTACATTGTACATTTTACATTGTACATTTTTATAAAAAATAAAGAAAGAACAACAGATTTCAAAGATTTTAGATTTAGAATTAGAACCAGGCAAAGAAGCTCCTCAGGTCTTATGATTAAAATTAAGAAGATTGCAAATATGTAGACTGGACATAGTCCCTTCCCAATCTTTAAAAAAAAAAAACTGATGATTATCAGGGTTCTTATGACGGTTTCTGTATTGACGTCTATATATATTTATATACGTATACTTAC
>NC_085002.1:23337236-23349736 GCF_963854185.1 Sardina pilchardus | reverse complement strand
TTGCCAGCTCTGCTTTAGTTTGTACGTACAGTATGTACACCGCTCAACTACAGTACCAGTTTTGGCCAAAATCCTACATACGGTTCCTTTATGTCCGTACTGTATGTACTGTATGAGTTCCCAGCAGTGTGTTGTTGTGCCCGCTGCAGGTTTATGGGCCCACCCCATGGAGAGGGCATCGTGCTGGACCAGGAGGATCCGTTCTGGTGCCAGGCACTGGAGGACCTGGAGACGTGCGGCCAGTCGGAGCTTCTGAGGGAGATCGAGGTGAGCTGGTGGCAGTGCCTATGCAAGACACACTCACACACGCGCACACAGACACACACACACACACACACACACACACACACACACACACACACACACACACACACACACACACACACACACACACACACACAGTCACAAATGCACACACACACACACACACACACACACTGATTATTATCAAATTACTTATGTTAAATAAATATGTTTGGCGTGTTTGTGTTTTGTGGCAGTTGGGCGTGTGTATTCATGTGCCTATAGACCCTTTTGACAGCAGACACAAACATGTGTGTTCCTAAGGCGTTCCCAGAGTCACAGAAGACAACATTGAGCTACAGTAATGGTAACTTGGGAACCAAACTTTTATGTAAAGCCGAGGTTTTGTAGAACATTACGCTAATGTCCAATTCATTTTCATTTCAAAGTATCTGCACTGTTCTAAACATTTCCAACCATAAATCCTTTAGGAGCAGATTGTCAGGGCCTTTACCTATATAGAGAGTATATCTATTCATTGGCCTACTCTAAGGCAATGATCGGATGGTGTTCAGTAAAATGAGTGTTTGTACATTGTAGACTGAGTATTAATAAGTGGGGAATTCACTAGTTTGCCCATTGGATTGGAGTGCAGAGAATAGCAAGTTTGGCTTCGTCCATGGTCCTGGGATGCCAATAGCGGGGGATCACATGTGAGTGATGTTCGCCTACACCCCAAGAGCACTTTCATCAGAGGCCGCTACCAGAGAGGAAATATACAGGAATTGGAGACCTGTTGAACTAGTCATAGCTAGGATAGCTGGCATTCGACTTACTCTTGAGGCATAGATTAGTGGGCACTGGATGAACCTTTCTTGAGTTTGTTAGTCGATGAAATGTCCCAGCTCCATTATCGTCATTTGCCTACAGCGTACTTGCGTGTGCAAACAACAGCGCTGCACAATCAGCCACAAACAGCATTGTGCCGCTCCTGCATGTACCGTGTGTACCATGTACAGTACACCTTGTTTTACTTTTCCCGCGGGGCGTTCTAAATTATAGGTCTGTTGTGCTTGGCCTGGCGCCAACCAAAACGGTGAGTGATGGCTGTCAATCAACCCTATGGGCTCTTCCCGAATTTTCATTACAGTAAGTGTGGTATTTTGATAGGTTGTGGAAATCAAGTTAGATTCCTGGGTAACAGTCCATAATTAGGGTCCTTAATAAATAGCAAACTAGTCATTATCTAACCCTTTGTTAATATTTGTTAATTGTTATTAAAATATTTATTTGCCACAAGTTAATGTTTTTTCATCATTAATATTAGTAATATATAACTGTTACTGATTCCGGTTAGATGTTTGTGTTGTTAGGTAGAACATTGTGTGTGATGTTTTGCAGATTTGGTGTGGGGTTTTGGTGTTTGAAAGTCTGATTGCGTGACAAGCAAAAATATAGTGTGTAAGCAGTTGCTAACTGTAAATATTAGTACTCACAAAGCAGAGAACTACCCTCAAGGCATCATACAGTAATGTACATGTCGTTCGTCCCATATTTCAAGTATGACAACAAAATGTACTTCTTCTAAGATATATTTTCAAAGGTCACAAAATGGCAAATGTCTCATCATACTGTATGTCAAGTATGTTTGCAACTGTGAAGAGCGAGTGTGAGGCATTGGTGAATAAGTGTGGCATTTTGATTGTGAAATCCCAAGTTACTGCCTGTTAGATTTTGTATGTTAGGTTGAGAATCGTGTGTGGTTTTGCAAAAAAACATTTTATGACATGGAAAGTCCAAGGCTGAGAATTGGTATATGGTTTTGCAAATTTTTTTTTTATGCCTTTAATGATAGTGACAGTGGAGAATGACCGGAAGTGAATGGGAGAGAGAGAGCAGGGGTGGGATCCAGAAAGGACCACGGGGCTCCGCCGGCGGGAATCAAATCCAGGTTGCCGGTGTACGGTGCAGGTGCCCCAGCCAGTTGCGCCACATTTGGGGAGGTTTGCAGATTTGGTGTGGGGTTATGGTGTTTGGTAGCCTGGGAGAGCCCAGATGAATCTGTTGGCAAATTTGCACCGCAGGTTTGTCTGGAAAGGAGCCTGTTGACGTCCGTCGATGTATACAAGCCCTTAGCAACCACTCACTAGGCTGACTCTCGCCAGACCCTTGTAGTTCCGCCATGCTCCACCAGAGGCGTTTCGCTGAGCTCCACACAAGGGTCTGGGCTCGAGGGCAATGCAAATCCTTCAAGGGAGCAAAAAATAATGAACCAATCAGGAGCACCGAAGCGACTGTTTGATTCAAACAACAATAGCGGCAACAATGGAGTCGTGTACTGACATTGATTCTGCTTTGTTTTGTCGAATCTATCGAATATTCATTCTTTAAAAGATGAACAGAGAAGGGTTTTGAAGGCATTTATTGGTGAGAAGGATGTTTTCACTCTTCCTCCGACCAGGTGGCAAGAGCTTGAAGTAGCAAGTCATCCCAGATCACGGACAAGTGGTTTATCCAATCACATACAAGGATTTTTTTTATAAGGCCCTGCCTTCTGAAATACATCTCCTATCGAGAAGTCCCAGATCCTTGTGTGTGGAGCTCAGTGAACTACAAGGATCTGGCGAGAGTCAGGTTAACCATTCACACCACTTGAAAACTGTGCTATAGCTTACCTAAGATTTTTGAATAGCCCCCTAACCGCTTCAATGAAAGATAGATTGATACATATAATTATAATGAGTTAGGGGGGGCACTGTGGCGCAACAGGCTGCAGGGCTCATGCCATGCACGGATTCGTGTGCCCACGGGGACCCGGGTTCAAGTCTGACCTGCGGTCATTTCCCGATCCCACTTGCTTCCTGTCACTCTCTTCACTGTCCTATGAATAAAGGCGAAAAAGGCAAAAATATATACTTAAAAAAATAATAATTATAATGAGTTAATATAATTAAGATATGTCACAAAACATCCTCCATAATAATTATTTTGTCTAATCTCTTTCTGTTCCAAAGTTTCAAAACTCTGAACACAATTAGCACAATATTCATCTGCTTTGGACCATATCGTTGACACAATTCATGGTAAAATAAGGCAGATCAAAGACCATTCTGGCCAAAAGTGTGTGTGTGTGTGTGTGTGTGGTTGGAGGGGGTAATTGGACATGATGGAAAATCTCCCAAGAAAGTTGCGTCAAATTAGTCACAAGCATATTGCACAAAACTGGGACAAAAATAGCCACACCATGTGACAAACGAGCTACTGTGTGGATTTGCTCACGCCCAAAACAATCTCCCCCAGCACACTCACCGGGTATAAATGTTGACACATGAAGAATATGCAGCGGAGATTCAGCTTGACTTTTAGCCCTCATCTTGATGGGAAAAAAACTCAGGCTCTGCTGCCCATGGCGAGGTCTGGCCCAAGTGTGGCCCAGGTCTGGCATGCCTCCAGGACAGAGCTAGTTCTGACTCATCTGCTGTTCAGGTCTAGATTCAGTGCCTCGAATGAGGGTGTAAGCAGAGATAATTGATGACTAGTGTGTTATCACTATAAATGCAGTCAAATGATGTGGGCAGCTGGGAAAGAAATGCTGATGGTGTACATATGACCCCAGACTTGCAGAAACCTCTGGGGGGTGGGTGTGCCTTGTTAAAAAAATAATTTTATAATTTTATAATTTTACGGCATAATTTTACAGCATTTGTCATACCACAACCGTGACCATAAGCAGTTTGTGTTGGTCCTGCCAAGAAGTGGAAAGTATTTTTTTATTATTATTTAAAAAGGGGAAAGGATCTTTCACCGTTTTGAAACAACCTCTAGTGACTTTTAAAATAAAGGCTGCGCAACATCCACTGGACATCTCCTCCACAGACAGACAGACACGCACGCACACACACAGTCTGAGTCACACACACATAGTCACACACACACACACACACACACACACACACTCTCTCTCTGTTTGTCTCTCCTTGTGAGCCTGTCAGTGTTGTTCTGACAGATGCCTCGAGCTGAGAAGCTGTGAGACCGGATGAGAAAACCATATGGATGTCTCTACTCTCCCTGCCATAGGCGACAGCTAGCTTTCCTAAAACTGCCATTTGTGCTGTTGACTGGTCTGGCTTTTTTTCTGATTCCCAGCTCAGGGTTCAGGTCTCAATGGTCGCATTGGGAGTGCTAGTTATATTTAGCAACAACTGTTTAACTTTCAAGGGCCTGCTCCACAGAACTATGCATTTTACGGGCAGTGAGTGTTTACACACGATTCCCCAGCACTTATGAGCCTGAGAGACTAAGAGCTGATGAATACTAAATGAAGGGTTCTTTCCTGTGTGTGTGTGTGTGTGGAATGTCAGTGGGGAGAAAGTCCACAGATTTTCCCATTTAATAATCAGTTACCTTAATCCAGATGATTGCCATTAGCTTCTTAGAAACCACTGTAGCTAACGATCAAATCAATGTAAGGGTGAGATTAGCAAAAAGCTAAATGTACCTATATCCTTACATTTGCCTGAAACAATATTGTTGAAGTGATGAAACAGTAGAGTGATACCAAGGAGCAGTGGGATTCTCTACATGGTAGTGTAAACTCTTTGCCTGGATACCAGACTCTCTGACTTTGCAGAGAGTCTGGCCTAGATCCACTCGCAAACTTTTATTTCCTGGGAGGTGAACGCTTGTCTGAAGTTTGAAATCATTGGAGTTCAATCACTAATGTTTAGTAATGACATAAACCGCTCACAAAAAGTAAGGAAACTTGACTTTGGCCCATTATATCTCCACTTTAATAATACCAATCACTAAAGTGTTTCATGTCATTTTCATCGTTTATTAGTCACCTTTACAATGAGGTACAGCTTGTAAGCATTGGGCTCCCATGGAATGAGCAACACAAGCAAACGTGTAAGTAGTGCCAACGAAAAATGTGCCAAAATGGCCTGTTATGCTGTTGGAATTAACCTTTGTTACTTCAAGCATTGACGATTGCACTCTCCCACAGAATTGAGGAAAACAAAACATGTTAGGCATACATTCGTTCATTTTATACTCAAGTGTCAGGGTCCTCAGTAGCGTGTAGAGGATCCATATGCAGCCACAACAGCTTGGCACCTTCTTCTCATGCTGGTCACCAACCTGGCTACATTCTGCTGAGGGATTCCATTCCTCGATAAGGATCTGTTAAGTCAGCCAACCTGGTTCTATTGGTGACTGGCACGTACATCACGCCCAAGCTGATCCCACAAGTGTTCAATTGGGTTGAGGTCTGGACTCACGTCACGGCAGGCCATTCCATCCTCTCCACTCCCAAATTCTGGAGGTACTCTCTGATGATCCCAGCTCTATGGGGACGAGCGTGGTCATCCTGGAGGATGGCATTTGGTCCCATATTCTGGAGATATGGAATTGCCACTGGCTCCAGAATCTCATCCCGGTATCTAAACTCACCTGGTAGCACTTGAAGCCCAAAACGAGATGTCTGGCAGCAGAACCCTATTACTGGCCATTTTGGCACATTTTTGGTTGGCACTACTCAGACATTTGGCTGTATTGCTCATTCCATGATTGCCCTATGCTTACAAGCTATACCTCATTGTAAAGGTGACAAATCAACGATAAAAATGATATGAAACACTTTACTGGTTGGTATTACTAAAGGGGAGATATAATGGACCAAAGTCAAGTTTCCTTACTTTTTGTGAGCAGTTTATATTACCATGGGGGACACAATGATAACGATAGGCTTGCAACTTAAACACAATCACTTCCAGGAACGCCCTCTGTTCATTGGCTGGTCGGTTTCCACGAAGCCGAAGTAAATGAGGGCGGATCAAGCTATTCCAGAAGGAGTACTGTAGGGAAATGAAATTGAGCGGAAGTTCATAGACAGTCTTGTAAACTCTTGTCATACAAAGAAGACATTTTATTTAGACATGATATATGCTACCACCTTATCTGAGCCTGAGCTGATTTAAGATTGACAGATGTAAAGTAGGAAAAGGTCCTGTGGTTTGACCAATCAAAATGTGCAATTCTTTTTGGAAATCATGGACTCATGGAGAGGAACTATTCAACTGTTAAGTACTAAGTTCAAAACCCAGCATCCATGATGGTGTGGAGGGGCATTAGTGCCCATGGCATGGGCATTTGGTACATCTGGCCAGGCACAATCAATTCTGAATATGATATACACAGGTTTTGAAGAACATATACTGTCATCTGGGGAAGATATACAGTCATCTGTTTCAGGGAAGACCTTGAATATTTCATAAAAGCAATGCCAAAATGAATTCTTCACATACAGAATTTCTCCAGATACAGTCCAGGTGCTAAAATGGCCTTTCTGCAGTCAAGACCTGTCAAGTTGGGTGCATCATAGAATTAAAAAAACATGATTAAGAAGACTCCAGATTGTTGAACAGCTGAAATTGTATATTAGGCAGGAATGGGACCACATTTAATTGTCAAAACTCTAGCAACTGGTCTCCTCAGTTCTTTAACATTTTTGATTGTTATTAAATGAAGAGGTGAAGCAACACAGTGGTAACAATATCTCTGTCCCAACTGTGTCTCCTTCAACAGTTGATATGTTGTCTTCCCAATTAAATATAGGGGTGACATTCTTTTGTTATTCTGGAAATCTTTTGTTATTCACATTTTATAAAGCGTCCCAACTTTTTCAGATTTTGGGTCGTACTGTATATGCCCATGTTGTTAGGGATGGTAACTTATTTCCTCAACCCTAAGCTCAAAAGCTTGAGCAGAGAGGGTTAAAGCAGATCTTTGGCTTGAGTGCTTAACTGTTTTCCAAAATGAAACTTTGCGGTGTTCACATGGCAGTGACCTCTGACCCCCCCCCCCCCACAGGCCTCCATAATGACGGGCAGTGCCCTGAGCCTGGGCGTGGACGGGCACAAGCCCCCCCACGGGGACCCGCTGGGCCCTGTGGGCCTGAGCCCTCTCCAGAAGGGCCCGCTGCTGCACGAGGGCAAGAGCAAGAACACGCTGCGCGTCTCCGACAAGACGTGGGAGTCGCGGCGCATCAAGGAGGAGATGCAGGAGATCCTGTCGCCCACACCGCTGGAGCTCCTCAAGGTGCCCGTCTCAGGTGTCTGTTTGACTGACTGCAGTATCCACTGGTCCAAACTAGACAGCTACTGTGCGAGAAATGTTTGGGAGACATATGAGATATATATGTTTAGGAGATATGTGGGTGACATGTGAGACAAATTTGAGTCTTTGAGATATTTGTCATTTGAACCATAGAGACATAGCTGAATGACATCAAATCTCTGGGCTTTTAGGGATATGGGGTTTTGTTCAAGTGGGAAGGCATCAGTAACATGAATAGATCTAGATGTACAGTATATGTACAAAACTCAGGATAGCTGCTTCTGATGAGGCCACACACAGCCATTGAGACAGATGCCAAATGTAAAAGAATGCTAACAACGGAGATGTTTGGGTTGCAGTTGCTTTTGCATCTATACAAGTTGCAACAGTTGTTGTACAAGTTCTTTAGCAGCTTAATTAATCGAGGTTGTGTCAGTTGCTGTGTGTCAGAGTGAGAGATATTGTGTGTGTGTGTGTGTGTGTGTGTGTGTGTGTTAGTGTCAGTTGAGATCCAGATTCAGTTTTAAGCGTTGTTCCAAAAGACAGATCAGAGGGATCAGCGTGGAGAGGTACGGCCGTTGAAGGGTAAAGCTTCTAGAGCATTCTGAGGGCTTAAGGGCCTTCCTTGAGGCCTGTGGGGCAGCAGAAGGGCTTTGTAAGGTATCAGAGCTCTATCCCTGTGTAGTCCAGGCTGCTTTACCTGCATCTTCTCTGCATCAGCTCAGACACTTACAATATCTGCTGCTTTGAAAGTCATAGCATTACCAGTGTATGAATTATCTGATTGTTATTTGTTGCAGTACAATGAATATAGCCACAGCTTATGGTACAGTGTATATAAAGTTCCTGTCAAGACACCCCAAGGGCGCTTCACAAAAGGAATAAAAAAAAAAAATACATGCACAATTTACAGTACACAAAACACAAAGATAGTAAGTCATGATGGGCATAAATGAAATCAGACAAAAGAAGATGCCAGGCGGAGCGGCTCACTCAACAGCGTTCCCGTAGGCACAGACATCAAGACATAAACAAAAACAAAAGGCCATTCATAGGCGCTTTACACAAAGACGTACACAAACACAACAAACAAAAACAAGTCAGGTCCACGATGGCCGCGCTCTTGGCACTAAGCAACACAGAGCATGGTGTCTTTGAACAGTCCAACCAAGTCCTTTGGGCCGCTCTGTAAAGCGCTGGATACATGGATCTGAAGTCCTGAACGGACAGAATTAGAGTAGCCTAGAGTGGACGCTGGTAATCCAACTCACAGATCATCAGCAACTCTCAGTGGACCACTGATAGCAACGGATCCTCAATCCCAGTCCTGAAATGCAGCCTCATAGACTGTGGGTGACATAACTTGGTAGTTTTGTGATGGGTATGAATGACATAGCGTAATTGGTGTTATGGGTTTCGAGACGTGGTATGGTGTACGTAGGTGCTTATTGTGAGGTAATGTCTGTGACTGGCTCAGGTTACCGTGATGAAGGATCCTGAGCGAGATGACTTTGGCTTCAGCGTGTCAGATGGCTTTCTGGAGAAAGGCGTTTACGTCAACATGATCCGACCCGACGGCCCCGCTGACCGCTCCGGACTCAAACCGTTCGATCGCATCCTCCAGGCAAGTATACACACACACACACACACACACACACACACACACACACACACACACACACACACATACACTCATCATCATATGATCATCATAGCGCATAATGTATATGAGAAAGTGGACGTAGCTGCCCATCTGCATGTACCAAAGTGTTTAAAAGGAAATTATTGAGAAAGAAAATCCCGCACACTGTCCATTACGCATGCATATTTATTATTTACAACGTTTCGGTCATGGACCTTCCTCTGGTGAATTTCACCAAAATTCACCTGAGGAAGGTCTATGACCGAAACGTTGTGAAGAAATATGCATGCGTAATGGACAGTGTGCGGGATTTTCTTTCACAAGTTTAACTGGGTAACCTATTCCGACGCACCTGTCCCTACAAAAGAGGTGTGCAAAAGCATTTTGTAAACTAAAAGGAAATTATTAAAACACATTTAAAAAAAAAAACAACATAGAGTGATTACTGGTCAAACACTCCATGAACAGGAGCATTCTATGGACTGTGTTAACAACTGGTGGCCTGCCACTACAGCATTGGCCAAAGCTATTATAATACTGGGACATTATTACATTATTAGGATCTGCAACAGTAAGGTTACATTTTTTTATTTTAGTTATTTAGTTATTTTAGTTTTTTATTATTATTACATTATGGGAAGTAATTATTACATTATCAGGTTCTACAGACAGACAGCTGGATCATGGGATCAAGATAGCATAGTGCAGATCCAGAAAGTGTCCCATAGGCCAGAGTGAGTGATTTGAATTTACAGTAACTTGGCTGTTATAGGTAGCCAATGCAGAAAGCAAAGAGATATGCTAAACATTGTGTGGTATGCACTGATGGTATTGCTTTCAAATATACCATGAGGGTGTGTATGTGTGTATGTGTGTGTGTGTGTGTGTGTGTGTGTGTGTGTGTGTGTGTGTGTGTGTGTGTGTGTGTGTGTGTGTGTGTCAGTGTCTGTGTGTATGCCTGTGGGTGTGGGGGTTGTGAATGCTCCACTGGCCTCTGCCCTAGAGTGTCAATAAATTGCTTTGCGCCCAATGGGAGTCGAATTGCATATTTGGAATTTTGCACTGGCAAAACTCTCTCTCTCTCTCTCTCTCTCTCTCTCTCTCTCTCTCTCTCTCTCTCTCACTCACTCACTCACTCACTCACTCACTCACTCACTCACTCACTCACTCACTCACTCACACACACACACACACACACACACACACACACACACACACACACACACACACACACACACACACACACACACACACACAAACAAACCAGCCATGGTATTTGTTTTTTCTTCAGACTCTATAAAAGTTATTATAGTGTAAATGTGAAGTAGACACAATGGATCTGGTTTGGATTAAGCTCAAAGAGCTATTAATAAAGTCTGCTGTTTGAGCTTGCTAAGGACTCACAAATATTTGCAGTAAAAATTACATGGACTCGGTTCTTTTCAGAGTCTGCCAGCGAAGAAACAAAAAGAGGCCCAGCATGTATCCCTTTTGCTCCAGAGGCCTTGTCTTGTTCACTTCATCAACAACACTTTGGCCAGACAAAACAGGTCTATTTTAGGTCGGGGGTGGGTGAAACCCTTCGGTGCCAGATTTCTCTCTTATTTTCTGCATTTTTTTCGTCTCCCGGGCCCCCAGTTGTTAACCTGGATTTGGAACACGCCCACACCACATGCCAAAGTCAATAAAAAGCTGTTTCGATTTGATAGTTCATTTATCCCTGTTTGGTTTATGGGAACGCTAACCTGTAGAGCCCGAGTTCAGGCTGATTTTCTGTGAAGGATTACCTCCAGGAGCGCAACGGCGGCAACCTGAGGAGGCTGTTACACAATGCTTTTGTTCTCCCAGGGATATGGCCGTGGCCCCAGCCCAAACCCAACTGACAGTTTTTTTTTCTTCTCTCTTTGTGGATATAACGAGGTTTGAGTAATAATGCCATAATGATGGCAGTTTGGAAAGCAGTCTATAATGATATTCCTCAAGGCAGTTTGCCCTTCGGATATTTATATTCATGATTTTGTTTGGACACACTTCCCCCCTAGAGTATGTGCATGGGTTTAATCCATCATTGGTTTTCTTCCTCCTCCTCTTCCCCCCTCTTTTTTTCTCTCACAACCTGATCTCTCTGTGTGAACTTGCTAGCAGAATAAGCAGATACATGTTAAGGAGGCACTCTTGATTACAGGAGAAATCGGGCGAGTTTTTCACATAGATCTCTGTTTCACCAGGTCACCGAGTACGGTCGGTGCAAAACAAAACAAAAAACGATTTTTGCCCAGCTTGAGTTGCTGCAATCAGCAGCCGTGGCCTACTGGTTAGGGTTTCGGGCTTGTGACCGGAGGGTTGCCGGTTCGATCCCCAACCAGTCCATGGCTGAAGTGCCCTTGAGCAAGGCACCTAACCCCTCACTGCTCCCCGAGCGCCGCTGGTTTGGCAGGCAGCTCACTGCTCCGGGTTAATGTGTGATTCACCTTGCTGTGTGCTGTGTGTGTTCACTAATTCGGTTAAATTGGGTTAAATGCAGAGAAATGAATTTCCCTCACGGGATCAAAAAAGTATATATTCTATTCTATTCTATTCTTGCTAACGCAGCCAGGCAGCAACAGCACAGCGCTACACTCTTGAGGGCAATATTTTCTAGTGAACTCATTTGTTTCCCACAAATCACCCCCGACTTTGCTGCAAATCTGCTGCAAACATTTTATTCATGCAAGGGAACCTACTGTACAGCATTATATAGGAGCCATGTAGTAGCAGTAGTGTGTGTCTGGGGGAGAACACTCATGGCGTCTGTTGTGCTTGTAGTAGCAGTAGTAGTGTAGTGGGGGAGAATACTCATGGCGTCTGTTGTGCTTGTAGTAGCAGTAGTAGTGTAGTGGGGGAGAATACTCATGGCGTCTGTTGTGCTTGTAGTAGCAGCAGTAGTGTCTGGGTGAGAATACTCATGGCGTCTGTTGTGCTTGTAGTAGCAGCAGTAGTGTCTGGGTGAGAATACTCATGGCGTCTGTTGTGCTTGTAGTAGCAGCAGTAGTGTCTGGGGGGAGAATACTCATGGCGTCTGTTGTGCTTGTAGTAGCAGCAGTAGTGTCTGGGGGGAGAATACTCATGGCGTCTGTTGTGCTTGTAGTAGCAGCAGTAGTGTCTGGGGGGAGAATACTCATGGCGTCTGTTGTGCTTGTAGTAGCAGCAGTAGTGTCTGGGGGGAGAATACTCATGGCGTCTGTTGTGCTCGTTTGTGCAGGTGAACCACGTGCGCACGCGGGACTTCGACTGCTGCCTGGCGGTGCCCCTCATCACCGAGGCGGGCGACAAGCTGGAGCTGGTGATCAGCCGCAATCCGCTGGCACAGAGCTCGCCCACGCCGCCGCCCACGCTGCTGCCGCACGAGTGCCACGAGCTGCCCGCCAACATGGCGCCCCTCGGCCGAGAGCACCTGCACCACACCAACACCATGGACCTGTGACGGCGAAGAGGAGAACTGCAGCCCCTGTGTCACGCT
>NC_085002.1:23309736-23332236 GCF_963854185.1 Sardina pilchardus | reverse complement strand
AGAGTGTATATAGTAAACATACCTACACTTCAACTAATGTAAGCAAAATTATCTCTGCTTGTATATTCCTTTTAATTATCATCGTCTGAATTATTGATGCACTATTTTAAACATACATATGGTGACTTAATTTAAACAATTGAAAATATATCAACAAAATCCTCCCTGTGTTCAAAGGTCAAAAGGTTGTATTCTGTACACTGACAAGGCCTACAGTAATTCATGTATGGACAGCTGTTCTAATGTATATCGAATTCATTTAGAGGGACCCTTCACCGATTAGCATTAAGCTTTGTATCTTTAGAAAACCAATCATCTTTTTGAATGGTCGTGCATCATTCCCTCAGTTTGCCTTGAGATGGGAGAAATACGGATTTCAATGTTAAACTTCCTGCTTTCAATGATGTAAAAATCATCATTCATGGGTTTCATTGAAATCTGCATTTCTCTCATCTCAAGGCAAACTGAGGGAATGATGCATGACCATTCAAAAACATGACTGGTTTTCTAAAGATACAAAGCTTAATGCTAATCGGTGAAATGTCCCTTTGAGCAGTCAGTAGTAACATTGTTAAAAAACTGTATGTATAATCACTGTGTAAACACTGTTCTGCTCTTTGGTCAGACAACACACAGAAGAGAGGGCCTCAACATAAATGTGCTTGCTTTGGGGGGGGGGGGGGGGGGGAAGTAAAATGGCAGTTGTTCTGTGAGATCTTGAAACGCTGCCAAATGGCATAGAGGTAAAACAGGTTCGAATTTATACCACCTCCCCCTCTCCTCTCCGCTTTCTCCATTCCTCTCCACGCCCCCTCCCTCGTCGGCTTACATAACGTCTTCTTCAAGAGCGTTTAATCGCCTCAAATGGGCCGTGTTGTTAAGCAGAGCTGGCCAAGGTATCGCTTGTGATAAGTCGGCGTGGCAACCATACAGCAGATGCCTCTGTCCTCTCCCGTTCGGCCGACGGATTCTTCTCCGCACCTGCTCGGAAAAAACCACGGCGCTATTTATATGCGCCCGTGGACCAGCCGCTTTGGCACCGCTGTTCACCCTGCATGAGGTGGCACTGGCCAACACACACACACACACACACACACACACACACACACACACACACACATCCTGTCGCTCACACAGCGGCCGAGGTAAAGATGCTACTACATTCTCTTCGGTCAATGAGGGGGAAGCTGATTGGTGATTGATTAAGGTTAAGAGCTAGCATTAGAAAAAATATAATCACTACCCAAGTTTTTTCCTCTACCTCAGTATTTTCTTAATGCTACCATGAATGAGAAAAAACAGTGGACTGAGTCATAACCAGATAGGGTGAGGCTGACTTTACATAGCAGTGCAGGGTCTTAAAAGGTATTAAACCCTGTCAATAATTCATTGCATGACTGTTCTTATCACCATAATTGATTTAAGATTGCTAATCTCATCAGTACATTAGTAACTCAATCATACACAATAATGAGTTTTTACCACCCACCTGTGATCAAGTATTGGTACTCGGATACTCGGTTAAAACAACCAGCTCTGAACTACAGACTTTTATGCTCTCTTTAGAGTCTGAAGGCTTGTGTGCTGTTACCGTGGTTAGACGACAGGCAGTCGTGCTATTTAACAGCTTAAAGACTTTATGGGCCCATTGATTGAACCATATACAGACTACGGTCCCCATGATTCAACAGTGCAAACACCAGAGATGTGGTGAGAATGTCCACAGGCTTAGAATAAAGACTACAGGCTGAGCATTGTAGGAAGGTCATCTTCTCTTGAAGGAAAAGCCCAATGGAATTAAGTGTCCTTCCCCCAGTGCCAAAGACAACTGTGTTCTCACATGTTCGATGGGCTTGAGCGCCACGGGTGTGGCGCTGCCAAGGTTTAGAGACCAAATTGGCTCAAAGACAAGATGTCAAACCACCTTTGCACAGTAATGAGTCTGAAGCCAAACTAAACAGCCCTATATGAGATGGCTATTCATTATCGTGTGAAAGTGATTGATTTAATAACAAAAAAAAACATGCATGTAGATGCAGTCTGTAAATTTCAGTTATACAACGTGAGTTGTTAACCTCGGCAGAACTGTGAGGAAAAGCAGTACTGTAGCTGTAACAAGGATTTTCACTATTACACAGTCAGAGTACAACATGATCATTTTGAAATTTTTATTATGTTTTTTTTTTTCCCAGAACAAAGTTGTCAAATAACAAATGTCTTAATTGCAATATAGCAAAGAGCACTTACTAAAACGGCTTTGTTTTCATTAGAAATTGTACTAACAATTTACTGCACAAAGCATTGAGGAAAGTAACATCTTCAGAAGAGGAAAGAGAACTAACCCAGTCTGAAGGTAGTATGGAAAACTAAGAGTGGAAACATACTGTATTATCCCTGCCCAGACACAGCACACATGGCCAAAAACAGGACACCCATCACTACAGGAAGGTGGCGAACATGGTTTTGTCTGTATACAGTTGAAGCTTGTTAAGAGTGAAGGGTAATTGTGGAGATGTGATGTTTGCATTGAAGTTCTGCACGGGGCATTGTTGTCTTTCTCTCCATCTGGAATGTTGTCCCCACAGCAATGCCAGTACTGCCAAGCTGTTGCTGATTACACTATTCAATTATTTGTTTAATGACGATGCAGTAAACAGTAAGAACTATTCTACTGAATTGTGCTAGTCATCTATTGACTGGCCGGTTTATTGGTTAATAACTTTATAACGTTATTGGTCTATTTCTCAAGACACCTTTTGTAATTGTGATTGCTTCAGTCGTGGCAGAAGTGTTGCACTGTATTCTGTATTCACTCTAAAAAAATGTTTTTTAAAGTAGCTTGATTTAAAGGCTTGGCACACGGTCAAGCCAAAGGGCCAGATCCTGTATGTTTGACTAAGTGTCTGTGATTTCCCTATGCCTGTGGACAGAGGGGGTGATTGGGTAGATTGATGACTGCCATTTCACAGGCTCTGGAAGCCCCATTTTAATTTCACCACAAACATCCAACCGAGTGCCTCAGTGCCCAAGGACAACCTCCTCTTGGTTCTGTCACCCAAGGTCTGCCAAGCCACCAGTCCTTGACGTAATGCCTGCCCTTCTCTTTGTGTAGATTTATGGCAGCTGCTATCTAGATTTATATCTTTTTTTCTGTCTCCAGGACAAACGAAGCGCACTGCATCTGATTTATGTCTTGTCTCACTATACAACACCATGTTTTGCTCAATCCTGATTTTTTCCCTTTTTTTTTTCTTCGTACCTTCCCCCAAAGCTTCATCTGGTGTCCTAGCTTGGCATGTGAAGCACGTAATGGGTGAGTTTAAATAGCCTGACATTGCTGTGGGGACAGCAGTAGGGGACAGCCTGGGTTGATTGATTCATCACAGGTATTACGTTGGAGCCGCCTGGAGTTGTCTGGGACAGACAAGAGTGGTAGGGAGGCGCATGGAGCTTTAGGACTAGGAGCAGGCTGGTAAATTTCCACAGGTAGCACAACAACAGTAAGCAAAAGCACCTCTTTAGTGTGGTGCGGTACTATACTGCTGCCTTCCTTTGGCTTGGGATAGCTAGCAATGTTCGTATCATTGACATAAAGCAAAAGGCTTTTTCAAAGAATAATGTTTATTATGAAATAAAAAAAAGGTTTTAGGTACTGTAAAACCTGGTCTAATACATTTCATTTTTTTTCTCACAGATTCATTTAAAAAATAAAAACGAAACATTTTGTTTATTTTTTTTTCCAAATTTTTGATTAAAATCTCGCTTCATAGACTTCAAAAACATTTACCATACACCATACTTTTTTTTTTCCTTACAAAAAAAAGACAGGTAGGTAAGATCCCTGAAGGGGAGAGGCCTCGGGGGTATGGGGGAAGGGTCGGGGGGTTGGGGGGGGGGGCAGGGGGGGGGGCGCTGGACAGGGGGTGAGTGCCCCAGTGGACCTTGTGGGCTCTCCTCCATGCCGTCAGCCTCTAACTGGATCATTTCAAGTCTTCATCTCAAACAAACAAACTCCACGGAAGGCAAAAGCACCCCATGGGTGGGTGCCTCCACACAAGCTGTTTTCCTGTAAGTAGCCAGCAGCTGAGAGACATGCTGCCTTTTGAGCTGATGTCTTTACCAGTGGGCAACAGACTCCAGTCTGAACTTAGGGTCCGATTGACTCTGAAGTGAGCTGCCTTTGAGGGCTATTGTCCTTTTATGTGTGAGGCCAATTCAGTCTACCCCAAAAGAATTCAATCGGTTGAGAACATGATTTTTTGTTGGTTTCAAAAGTTTTCATATCAGGTTTAAGAAAAATGAGCACATTTGCAGATAGACTGACAACAGATAACACTGCACAAAGAAAAGCTATCTTGGTCAGATACAGTTTTCGGTGTTACTGTGGCAAAGCATTTTATGGTAGCTTAAATTGGCCCCTATTAATTTCTTCCAAGTTCTGCTCAGTATATTCTGATAAAGTACCACCTTTTGAGAAAAACAAAAAAATATGCTTATTTCCCTACAAAATATTGCACATTAGAAATTGCAGCAAGCTTTTTTGTTGGTTAATTATTGTATGTGAAACCCCTCCCTCTGAGAAATATTGGTAATTGTTAACAGAGTGGTCAAACACATTTTACATCTTCAATACAAAAGGCAAATGTGATTTTAAACAAAATAGAATAAACATAAAATATATCTGAATTTAATACCGTAAAATAAAAAAGACTACCTCCCAATGTAATAATGAAGACTGCTACTTTGACAGACACTGCGAGCCCCACACGACAACATTCTCAGGTAAGAATGTGTTCTGTGTCGTCATGTGCTGTTTTTAACAACTGTTTACGTGTATTAATGATCGTTTTGTACTTAAAAACAAAAGAGAGAGAACGTGCTGATATGATGTACTATGTTCATAAGAATGGCCTGAAGCAGACATGAGCTGAGATATGGTGGTCTTAGGGAGTGTGACTAGACATGTAACAATGGGTCTGGGTCTGGGTGGTGTGTGTGTGTGTGTGTGTGTGTGTGTGTGTGTGTGTGTGTGTGTGTGTGTGTGTGTTTTAATGATGGACAAGTGCATTTGATTAAGGCTCTCATTGACATGTTCAGATGTTGGGCAGTGAAGCTGCTCTGTCTGAATGATGGATCTGTCTCCCTACAGTACAGTACAGTACAGTACGGGAGTAACAGGGCAGAGCTGAGAGATATGCTGCTATTAAGAGTTAGTGTGATGTAACTGCCTGATCTTGTGTGCACCGTGCGCAAGGTGTAAACACTCTGAGGAAAGAAGAGAAGAGAGTCTAGGACTTTGGTGTGTGTGTGGGTGGCAAAGCACACGTGCGCAGTGTGGGTGTTTAGCAGTATAGTGTCCTTGCTTGGCTACCGTCCTTCATCATTGTGAGATTAGTATACACACTATGCGTACAGGACGATGGGGCAGACTCTGATAGTGTTGCCCGGCCGCAAGCTGGATGAGGTTAACACCAGCCTTCGGGTGCGACAAACATCATGGATAGCGAGACGTAAATCTAACCTTACCGTACAAGGACAACTCCACAACATAAAAGATATACACTGTACTGTAACTGTAACCTGTGTGGAGGGAGATAATAGTCTGTTTTTACAGCTACACCAGCGTTACTCTTAAACACAACATATACTTAGTTGAATCCTAATACCCAAAATATATTTATATACGGTCCTTTAGTATGTTTACTTATTAATCTGTCCACCCTCAAAGAAAACCAGACTACATATAACCCATTATGTACAGAAAGAAAAAAAAAAACAGAAACATTTACCACTCTATGTCCAAAGTACTGTTTGTGACTGAGGCCATGCCTTTAGCTGGCGACAGTCACAAAACTAATAGCAATGATTATTATTATCATACAAATATAATAATAACATTATGATAAAAATATTAAAAACATGGACAGAAAAAACTACATATAACTTCCTCCATAGAAAAAAAGAAACTCCTAGTGCAGATACGTAGCAATGTAAACCTGGTCCTACGACTATTTCAGAGTTAGCAAATATATATACTGTTATATATATTTATATTTATATATATATATAACATGGAAAGTGGGTCATATTTTTTTTTTTTTTTTAAATCCTCTCACAGAGAGCGCTCACATCATGGTTTCTACAATGGTATGGGTTGGCATCACTAAGCCGTTGTTCCCATTGGGGTCCAGAGGGTTGGTTAGCTCAGGGACCTTGGTGCGGTATTTCTCTGGACAGGAACTTGCGGCTCTAGATGGGGCAGCCACTGCCTTTATCCGCTGTGCGAGAGAGAGAGACAGAGACAGAGAGAGAGAGAGAGAGAGAGAGAGAGAGAGAGAGGAGGGGGAGAAAGAGAGAAGTACAGTATAAGGTATTTGTTCTTCCGGTTGAATACTAAGACTGTCAGTCTTGGCCTGTGATGACCCTCACACGGGAATCACTTTAGGTAAAAGTGTCACTGTAATGACTATATGTAAATACGAATGTAAATGATTGGCTCAATACCACATGGCATTTGCATGGAATATAGCAAAGATTTTTCCACTCCCACACAGGTGGGTATTTGTGAATGCAAATATGCATTACAACTGGATGTGATAAGCTTTCTTATTGGTTTAAGCTAACGCCTGTATGTGTGTGTGTGAGTATGTGTGTGTGTGTGTGTGAGAGAGAGAGAGGGAGAGTGTGTGTGTATGTATTTATAAGTACCTCAATCAGGGGCCCTTCTGACTGAATGATCTTGATCACGACCACCATGGGGATGCAGATCATGGAAGTGAGAGCCAACGTCCAGCCAACACCGATGGACCAGTCTGGGTACTCGTAGATCTTGTTGTATGTCAAAGGCTTGTACTTGACCAAGGAGAAGATAAAACAGCCCTGATAGAGAGAGAGAGAGAGAGAGAGAGAGAGAGAACATAAGATTAAGTTAATACATGACTCATCGCCTGCACGGAACAGCACATGCAGGAATGTGGGAAGTTATTCAGTGTCTAGTTCTTCATTTTCACAGCAAATACAAATCCCCTGACGGAACAGGGCAGCTGGAGAAGTGGCCCAAGCAAACAGCGGGCTTAAAAAGTAACTAACTGAACTACACCGTGCCATCACTGAGGTTATCAGTCAACTGACAACTCAGATAAAACAACTAAGGACAAAAAAGCTTTCACAAAATGGCTTAGTTGAAGTGTTTTTTTGCCCCCTCATAGACAGGAAAAAGTGCATGATAAGCTGTTTTTTTCCCTTTCCCTTTAAGATAAGAGAATAAAAGGAGATTAGTCTGGGAAGTGTAGCTGTACATTTTTATAAAATACCAGCACAGATTAAACCACGCACAGGGATCAGAGTGTCCTTTCTGAAGGACTCGAGAGGAACTCCTCTGGGCTTTTTGGTAGCACCCCGGTTGGATCTCACAGAGAGACGTGTTTTCACCGGCATCGTTAGGCACACTTCTTGGTCGACCACCACCCACCACCCAACCCCCCACCCAATCTCACGACTACACGAGGAGGCAGAATCTACGTAATCCCGAAGCTATAATGCTCAGATCTGGCCACAGCAGGCAGATGGTCCATCCATCTGGAGGGCACGGAGCAAAGTGTTGGATTTGCTCTGTAAATCCGGCATGGAAGAGGCCAGTGGCATAGCATTTTTTTTTTTGCACACGGTCTGGGGGGATGGGAGCTAAGCGGAAAAAAACCATTGTCACAGAGACTATTGCAGCGAGTACAGGCCCATCCTTTATCTGTCACATGACTGAGACAAGTTCACAAATTATATCAAAGAGGTTTACCTAAGTCACAGAGGACTAGGTGTGTCAGGCCATAATTGCTTTTTTTTGTCCTGTATTGTTTCAGTAATATCGTCATCATTTTTCCTGGGATCCTGGGATAATAAATGGCCACATTAATTAAACTTCAGTCACTCAGGCAGAAAGATCAGTCCTGATTTTGGACCTACTTTGGCCCATGTGATGTACTGTAGCAAGTACAGAGGTCCTTGGGATGTGACTCTGTAACTGACTACCTGTGGCCTCCAGGACAAGACATTGTCAGGACTCAACGGTCATCTAGGGACATTCTCATTTCAGCGACACTCACCGCACAGAGAAGGGGGGTGATCACAGTCCAGCTCCACTTCATCCAGGGATTTGGTCGATAGCCAATCATGTCCTCAATCGCATCATAGAAATTATCAGCGCCTACCAAAACAAGAGAGGAATGCATGTTATCGCCTTACATAACTGCACTGACATCAATTTAATATAAAACTAAATGATGTTACATGAAAATTTGAACATTTATCAGTGAAGTTGTATTGGATTATTTGTTGTACATATGTTGTTATGCAACAGCCACCAATCAGCAAAGATATTGTACTGTATAACCTGAGATATATAATAAGGTGAAGGACTATTATGAGGACTTTATCTTATACTTAATGGCTTAATCAATAATTTTATAAGACTCATGACGAAATGTTTCATGAGCAACAGCTTTCTGGGCATGAGTTGAGCTGTCCTCTGTTCACCAAAGAAGCTTTGTAACATAGATACTTCACATCTCTCAATGAAATTGTAGTTATGAAGTTATACTTGGTCTCCATGGACTTAACAGTGAGTTTTAAAAGACTATGTTCATGTATGTTTAAAAGAAGCTCCATGGCCACCCCTAATATAAACTAGAGTGGGAAATCGTATGGGTAGCCCGTATCAAGTCTGGAGAATGTAGATGACAATGGCATGCAGGTACATGTTGTGCCATTTCTGCTTTTTCAGGAATAGGGGCTTTTAGAAACCTAAGCACCTGCATCTGTGTAAAGCGGAGTTTACTGGTAAACCTCAACACCGGATTCAAAAACACAAAACAGGTTGGTAGTATCTATAGTATCTAACTGCCTTCCTTTAGCAGTTTAAGAGATGGCAACCAAACATCTGTTTGTGGGTCTGATATCTATAAAACGTCAGTTCTAATTCAGGCTGTAAGAACCTATAGTCACGGCAGTCAATATGAAGCCGCATAGGTCTCTCTCTTGTTATAATAACTATACATACGCATACACAACATATTATTACCATGTGTCTGTGATATATATAAAGCACTCACCATAAACCCAGGCTACAGCAATACATTCAAAGAATGCAACCCACAAAAGGCACACACCACTGGCTGCATAGTAGTCAAACAGTTGGAACACATACATGCCACCCTATAGAAGAGAGAGAGAGAGAGAGAGAGAGAGAGAAGAGAGGAAGGAGGGAGAGATGTTGTTAAAATTCCACATATGGGCAGAGCCTTTTGTGAGATGAGGACGATGGACAGTGAGCATCTGTGAGAAACTGCGTCCGTCTGAGAGTGTGTGGGCCACTGAGGCTGAAATGGAGGCTGACTGGACAGTTCCTGCATTTGTCCTCGAGCTATCCTACCACAGCCAGATAGAGGGAGAGCGAATGAGTGGGAGAACGACAGAGAGAGAGAGAGAGAGGGAGGGAGAGAGGGACAGAGGGAGAGGGGTGGAGAGAGAGACAGAGAAGGAGAGAGGGAGGGTGGGAAGGTGCACGAAGTGGGGGCAACTGGAGAAATGATGTCACGGAAAAAGAAGAGGGTATGGAAAAAAAGAGAGAGAGCGAGAAAGGGATGGGGGGTCTCCCCCATTACGCAGAGCCACAGTGGCCAAAAAGGAGTCCGATGGGAGTCAGAGGGCATGGGATGTCCATGGGAGAGCAGGGCACAGGGCAAAGGACAGCCTGCAGATGGGGGACATCTAGCAGAAAATAGGCCCAGCAATCTCCTAGTATGGCTTATTGAAAACATTACTCATTAAGCTCCTCGAAAACATCACGCTGGACCTTTTTACCCTGCCTGGGAATATCCCTCTCCCTCTCTCTCTTTCTCTCTCTCTCTCTGTTTCTCTGTCTCCCCCTCTCTCTTTCATTGACCTCCCACCAGTCAGACAGCTCGACCATTAAACCCTTTTCCAAGGAGCTGTAATGGCAGAAAGCAGGAGGAAGGAGGAAGGAGGAAGGAGGAAGGAGGAGGAGGAGAGGACGAGGTGAGGGGTGAACGGCTGACAAGAGAGACGCAGGAAGTGCTGGCCAGGGCACAAGCCTTGGGGGGGCTATTCTGGACCTTGGCTGTTGACTGATGCTCTGGCTGCCTTTCAGAGGGCGCAGGAATAGCCCGACTCGATATAGCGGACGGCCGTAGCTGTACGTCTGAGCTGGCATCACAGACTAGCGCTAAAAATGGACGGGGTTGAGAGGAGGAGGAAAGTGGGAGTGTTGTTGGGGGGTCGCTGTGTGTTGAGAAATTCAAAACGTGAAACGTGTGTGCGGTAGTAATGATGTGTTAAAAGGAGCATCGTTGGTACACTCACTTTGGTAACCATGGTTAGTCCCAGAAGATAGCTCAGGAAACACACTATAGCTATGAAGATTTCCCGCCGGTAACCCTTCCTTAGGAAGGATGGATAGAGATCAACAAGAGAAGTGATCTGTCCTTCCACTTCGACAAACTGTGGGAGAACAGAGAGACAGACTTGCTAAACATTTTTGCATCATCCCAAGCACATAATGTAGCAGAGCAAGAGTCATATACATTCAACTAACATAAACACATATTCACTAATCTTTCTGTGGCCATGCAAAACCTCTAAATGCAACCCAGAGTTAGGAAACACGCTTTCTTAAATTCCCATTTAATCTGTTGGTATGCGGGTAGCCAACCACTTAATCATCCCTTGCATCCCAGCCCAAATCTACATAGCATTTCCCTGCACAATCCCTGTAAAGTGCAGGTTCTGCTGCACTGGCACTGCATAATATCTCAAAGTAAATCATTCTTTCCGTCTTTGTGATTCTGACTAAATTAACTGATAAGGACTGTCGCAACCTTTATACAGCATACATGAGCCACTTTGATGACAAATGACACAGATCCGTTCCAACTGGGACTAGCAGAGCAACTAGAAGCCCTGAAATGGGACTATGGAGTGGTGAGGACACTGGCTTAGCGCAGTGTATAATTTCACTGTGGCTGAGAAATCTGAGACACCAACTGACGCCAGCCTGAAAGATATCCAACAAAGTTTTTTTTTTTTTTTTTGTCTAACACTCCTTCCTTTTCTACATCGTCCATTGGGGGGCGCGGGAGGTGGAGGGGTTGGGCTCAAAACAAACGTTCACACATTGCTTCATTAAGTAAACACATGACTCTTTCTGTTGACAAGGAGTGTTTAATGAAGCAGGCTTATCATGATGACTGAAAGTAGATAGCTATGGCAACATAATGTGTTTGGCCTACACTTGTGATACTCAAATCTAACTCTGCATGCTAGGTTCTGGTCGTGGTCGTTTAATACAATAAACACCAAATTGCTAAATTAACTTATATAGTTTTGTTTTACTACTTGTTTTGTCATGGACAGACTCAACAGACTCAAGAGGAAGATATGGGTTAGTTGTGCAATACTAACAGACAGATTCTTTCCCCTGAAGTAAACATCCAAATTGGCATTCCTCTGCTCTGCCCATCCCTTATCTGGACACCCACCACCACGTTCGTCAACAACACCTCAAGAGTGTCGGCCATTTTTCCACGTGTCTTTTTTTCGGAGAGAAGCGGGCCCGTGACACTTCGCTGAAACTGCTTTCAGGGCAAGGACAGGACATGTTTGGTGATTGTGTGTGTTGCCCCGGGTAACCCGAACCTTGACTCTGGCTCTGCTGGCACTGTTGGCTATTCTGCCACTTGAGCTACAGTAATGGTCTGTCTGTGCAGATGCACGACTGCTGTAAGAGATGATGTTACTCTCTCCATACCGTACAAGCTGTTGGTGCACAGCGCTTTTGAACACAGCTTCCATGGCTGCTTGTGCTTGTGATAGAATAGGAAACTATTTAAGCTCATTTTTTAAGGTTGTATGAACTTGAGGTACATAAAATATATTTAGGAATGTGTACACAAACCTGGTTTCCATCATACAAACTGCAGGGCTCTCTGCTGGCCTTTTTAAACTACACTGAGTTTCACTATAAGATGCCATTTTTGGCATGTAGATTTTGCAAACTATATGTACTGAACTTACATTATAGTGTTAATGTAGGTCCTATATGTGGTTTGATTTGAAATGAATGGTGAACAATCATGTACTACTTTCAGCGTTGAAAAGTGTCAGGTGTGGTTTGGCATAATAAGCATTTGTACAGTAGTTTGCATATACTTCTCATTTTACATAGAAGGCATTGAGGGCTTAGCCACACTTTACATAAGGCCCGTGCGTGTCTCACTTCTCATCTTTCTGTTTAAGGTTGGTTCCTACCCTGTGAGGTTTGGTGCAGTAAGCATAGTTCCGTGCATGTACCATAAGTCCAATACTGACTTTGCATCCATGTGCACCCTTAAACCTTGTTTTTTGTTTGACGTGGTTTAACAGCGACTGACCTGACTGTCGAGCCCCAAAAGCAGAAGCATGATAAAGAATAGAACAGCCCAGAAGGTGGGCAGGGGCATCATGGACACAGCCTTTGGATAGGCGATGAAAGCCAAGCCAGGACCTAAAGGGGTAGAGGAGAGAGGGAAGAGGGGGAGAGCATGTGGTTAGAATAGGACAGCCCAGCCAACACATGTTCACCTTGGTCACTGCTGTGTTTTTTCGAAGCGATTGCTCAAGCTGAGAGCACTTCAAAAGTGAGGGCCAAGGGTATGCAGTCTATTGCATAGGTCCTGGTAAGATGTAGGCTACAAACTAATAATATGGGATTTTTTTCCCCTTTCGTTTACTTAAAAATATATATATTATTGCTATTACTATTATTGTTGTTAATTTGCACCATACATGTTATGATGTCTGGTTAATGTCAGATTGACCCAATAGATTTGAGCAGGCAGGAACTTAGTGTTCTTTCTACAATAATGATATGACTAAGCGCTGTATGCGGCATAACAGTATCGGGAAACAGGAGGCAACATACTAATCGCCTCTTCTTGCCAACATTGCAAGTGTGGCATGGAAGAACCTGCTTGACAAAAGTTTTTAAAAGACACAAAACAGAGAAACAGATGGACAGCAAAAATGGACAGCACAGGAGCATTTAACATAGCGTGACAAAAAAAATACAATAAACTGTAGACTGTTGAGGCTAGACATAGTCTCTTGTCAGGTTCAAGATACAAGCCAAACATAACTTGGCCTCCAAAGCAGGAGCCAGTAGTTTCCCCTCCAAACTAGAAACAAATACTCATGGCTTACCTTTATACACTTTAGTTTGATAATGTTATCAACACAGCTATGCACTGTGCAAATAGTTTCTGAGGAGGCTTGTGCCTCCGTAAACAAGACATTTTTTAAGCAAGCCAAACAGCCAACAGCAAACTAATTCCTGTGCAGTGGTGTTAACTCTGCACTACTCTCTCTTCAATCAGACATCAGGAGAAACAGGAGAAGAGCCAGTGAATCTGGAACTCAGACAAAGCTGTGAGCCATAGAGAGCAACTGAAGCCCGTCTTTCAGCAAAAATCACGCAAGTCTCCAGTGGAGAGCGGACCAAAGCCAGACACAAACCAAACTATTTTATGGCATAAAACTAGAGAGAGAGAGCATGCTGAATGGTTGAGTGAAGGAGAGCCATCTTGAGACCTTTCCAATTAGAGTTTAAGACAAAAACAAAAAAAAACAAAAACAAATCCAATCGAGTTCTCCATGGACATTAGCCAGAGGTTACTGCTAGCTTTTGTGCTATTACAACATGGACTCCAAAATAAATCATCATGAGCACAGCCGTGGATTCAGCAGAGAACTTCAATGATGAACGGTTTCTTAATTTTGGTCTATTCCTTGGTTTAGAGTTACAAAGTTGGCACAAGATGCTCACATTTTCAAACCCGCATTTTAACTTCACTCTACACGTGGAAACGTGGATTTAAGCAGCCCTCTTTCGTCCCAGAGTGTCAGAGGAAAACTACATCCCGGCACATTGCTCTTAGCTCTTCGGCGATAACCAGTCAGGGCGAGGTCCAATAACCAGTGCTCTTTTTCGCAGCGTTGTCAAGTGCGTTGTCTCCACAGAGTTCCACAGATTGGCTTTGTGAATCCCACTGAATGAATTTCACTTTCCCTTTCTCCCATAGACAGTGTCTACATTTGCTTTCACTGAGCCTTCATACTTTTTTTCGTTCTAAATCAACAAGCGTTCAACTGCTAAACGTTCCACATTTCAAAGTCGAAATCTGAGCATTTCTACACTATGTTTTTTGTTGGTTTAGTAATAATCTAAGAATCTCTTTGCAGTTCCAATTTGTCATTTTTGAATCTATTTCACCAAAATCTACTTTTTTTTGTTGTTTGTTTGAAGTAACAGCGCCCACCATCACTGCTACTTTAACCCTCGTACCTGACTCTGCCACATCGGCAATGTCCACCCCTTGCTCTTGTGCCATGAAGCCCAGGACGGAAAATATTGCGAAGCCAGACACAAAGCTGGTTCCGCTGTTCAGGCCTCCCAGCAGCAAACAGTCCCTGAGTCACACATATGTCATGGAGGTTGTTAATTAACACACATGGAACCTAGGTTCCCACTTTTTTTCTTTTTTTTTTTACCCATCTTTCTTTTTTTCACTGGACTACAAGTCCCTCTGAAGCCCCTTGGACCAGACACTCACCTGTAGCAGTTGTATTTGTACTTGTTGTAGCTTCCTAGTGATGTCATTGCCCCCAGGCAAATAGCGTAGGAGAAGAAAATCTGTGTGCCCGCATCAATCCAAACCTACGAGAGTAGAAAAGCATAACGCATGGCTGAGGCATCTTGTAACCAATTTCTCAAATTCTCAAAAAAAATGACTGCTTGTGGAAGGTGCAAAACTGGGTCATTTGTTTCTCATGTCGCCGGGTGGGCCACTAGGTGATAATTTGAGATTGACCTATCACTGCACAGCTCCATTTTGGAGTGTGACACTAGGATCCCTGTTATGACTGATGGGCAGAAGCCTGGTGTCTGTATAAAATGATACTGGGGCGTGATGAGGGCCAGGGGGCCAGTGTGAGTGCGGAGGGGTAATAAGACACTGTGGAGTAGCTAGTGTGGGGGAGGGGAAGGAGGGGGGTGTGTGTTGGGGTGATCCCTTACCTCTGGGTCCTCCAGACGGGTCAAGTTGGGGTACAGATAGAACGTGATGCCTTTGGACGCTCCGGGTAGAGTGACGCCACGGACCAGGAGCACAATAAGCATGAAAAATGGGAAGGTGGCGGTGATGTAGACCACCTGTGGGGAGAGAGACAGACAGAGAGAGAGAGAGAGAGAGAGAGAGAGAGAGAGATAGAAGATGAAATAGAGAGACATCAGAAGGAAAGGAAATAGAGAAAGAACAGGAGGTAGCAAAGGAGAGGGGCAGAATATGAAAGAGAGATTGTGAGAAAGTGAGAGATAGTGAGAAAGGGAGAGAGAGAGAGAACGAGAAAGAGAGAGAGAGAGAGAGAGAGAGAGAGAGATTACATGAAGCCAAGTAAGCCATAAAGGCTGCTTTTCATTGAATCTGAATGTAGCGGCTCATGCCCTAATGAATAGGTTTCAGTCAGTGGAAACCTTGTTTTGACCCAACATCCCACAGCTTGAAACCTTCCTCTGCAGACTTTGGCTGGCTGACAGTCTGCCATTGTCTGTTTACGCTGCAACGCCACATGACCGATAGGATGCAACGGAAAGGCTTGCGTCCTTAAGCCTTCGCCCTCAAGAGCCACAATAACAGGGTCGGTACTGGCGCAATCGTTTTCATGAAAGGCCACTTCGTTATTGTGTCTTGCCACAAATAACCGCCACGCTTCGCTTTATTTGCTCCTCAGCCACAGCTACAAATCATGGTGGAGAGGCCTCCCGTCACGGAGCCCCACCGCGTTAGTTACATAATTCGACACGAGTTCAAATCTGGGCCACATAAACCCAACTCAAAAGCCTGAATGAAAGGGCGAGCGAGCAAGAAGACACCCTACACCCATAAAACACTGTGCCTCTGTTTGCACTCCTAACTCATGCAGCCGCGACAGTCGTCTGGCCAAAGCCCCCTCCAGATGACTCAGTAGACGGACCGTCTGGTGAAAGCCGAGCCAGAGCCAAACAATCAGTAGCCTACACTGTAAGCGCGATCTATGACAGTCGAACGCCACATCTGAGGAGACATTTGCATTGAGGGCATTGAGGTGTGCCTAACTTGCCGAGGGTGATATATGGCATGCATGCCCGAGGGTGATTTGGCGTGTTGAGTTGAGTTGTGATTCCAATGGCTGTTGTCTGTGCCAGGAGGCTCGACGAAAAGTGTGCTTCTTCACCGATCCAACGCTACTCAGCTGTTGTACAGGCTAATGAGAGATGCCTAATGGACAAGCTTCTGTGGGTCAACCCACTATACCTAAATCCTACGATGCTTCAGAGATGCCTGAGATAGATGTTGCCTGAGAGTCAGTCAACAATGGTTGAACTTGTGGCAGTAGGATTAATATACAACACTAATCATTGATTTGAACATTTTATACTCGTTTGGGTTAAATAAACCGCTTGACAAAATATTGCTTGTAGACAGACATGATATCACCAGCAGGCCATGCCCACAGGATTTCCTTATAAACGCTACTCCTACTGAGAAAGAAGTAGCATGACACCCACTTAGCCAAAAAACTTCCAAATTGTCCCTGGATAGGACTACTACCATATCGTGCCCCAAAAACTTGCCAAAAGAACGATGGCAATGTCAATACTGCCAATAACATCAACGCAACAAATACAATCTCGCAAACTCCACTGTGCAACAGTGTTCAGGCAAACCTTGGTTTGCTGAGGGTGTTCAAGCTCATTAAGTGGAACGAAGCTTTACTTTGGGGTGTTTCCTTGACAAAACATTGATTGCGCGAGACTCACCTTTCCAGTAGACTTCACACCCTTCCAGATGCAAAAGAAACAGATGATCCAGACGGCCAGAAGACACAAGGCCAGGTCCCATTTAACAGGTCCGATGTCATCAATACCCGAGGAGATGTTCAGGACATTACGCCTGTTATCAGAACAACGAGAGGGAGAGAGGGAGAGAGAGAGAGTAGTTAAAACTAGTGAAGTAAGCAGATGTCTTTTATTCAGAGGAATGCTGTACTAGGTGCTCTGTCAAGGAGAGATAGAGAGAGAGAGGGGGGGGGGGGGGGACAGAGAGGGAGAAGTGCACCCTGAGTTTATCTAACGTCCAAGTCGCACTTGAGTGGATGCTTGAGAGGACACAAACGAATACAAACACTTCGACATGATTGAGCAGAGAAGGAGGCAGACAGGAAGAGGGGAAAACGAGAGCGAGCGAGAGCGAGAGGAAGGAGTAGTGTGGATGTTTACAATCTAGCTCCTGCTCTGGCCGGAGCCAGCCAGAGTGTTCCTTCTCCGGCTGGTCTGCCACTACCTCCGTGTAAAGAGCCAGGTAAACACTACAAAGAACCACATTGGGCCACTCATCCCAACTTTGCCAGTGAACCAAGCAACGAAGGCAAGAAGGCAAGCAATGCATTCTGGGACAAGGAAGGGAAAGGGGAAGGGGAAGGGGGGGCAAAAAAAAAACGCTTGGCACTCACTCCCAGAACTCGATGACGGGGGAAGTGAAGTTGGTGGCGTTGGCACTCAACCACAGTGTCTTGTTCTTGCGCATAGTGTCCTCGACGCAGTTCTCGGTGTTCCATGGCTGGTTGCACTTGGCCCAAGGAAGCTCGGGCTGGAAACACTGGAACAGGTAGTAGAGCCCCCAGGCCAGGATCACAATGTAGTAGATGTTGAGCAGGGAGACGATCACGATTGAGGCATAACCAATACCTGTATAGAAAAAAGAAGGATCGTTTTAAGCATTTCCTTTTTTATTTTGATTTGAGCAGATCAGATGTCTCCTCAACTGGTCAGTGTCCATCCTGCATATTTCTGTTAAAGTCTTAGTAGTTGGTATCCACAGTGGGGGTCATCCCTATGTTCCCTGGGTCCTATGTTCCCCGGTTTTCCCCAAAAGGGTCCTATGTTGCGCGGTCGCAATACATACCCGGGAAACATAAGTATGCTCCCTCTTACAGTGTGTGTGTTCATGTGATGCAGAGGCCCTAGTAGTGATGCTGGCTAGAGTGGACCTGATTCTGGTCAAGTACAAAATGTACCCCCATAATCTATTGTCGACTGGCTTGCAATTTGTGTAAGGCAGATGTCAACAAGTTAGCAACACTGTTCTGTAACTTTTGCTAGCTACACGGTTGTACACTGCTACATTTTCTATTCATTGCGGTGTTTTAAACAATGCTGATTCTACCAACATCAGCCTTAATTATGTAGCCTATGTTGTAGGGAGACCATGTTATCAAATTTAAGTAGTTAAGTAAAGTAAGTTACTGAGAGTTAACTATGTCATACTGTAGCTAGCCCCAATGACACGAGCAAACATAATCATCTATCTTACGCAACCTGCATTGAGGAAGAAAAGCAGTTATTTTCCAAGCTTAAGCTAATGAGAATATTCAGAACATCAGAGAGATTTGGACATGAAGGACATTAATACAATTTTCCAGAATTAAAAGCATGCAGAGAAGGATCAGTAACCATTGTTGACAGATTAATCAAGCTCTTTCCCCAGTAAGGCTCTTAGCCCTGACTGATGTGGCAGTCAGAGTAGCAAATTCAGCTTGTGTTGTGAAGCAATGACACTTTGTGACTATCTGTTGTGTACTTGGGAGGGATGTGACTCCACTGTCAACAAAAGTTACATCTGAAGGGTTTGACTGTGTTTGTCACTATGTAAACTAAGAAGAAGGTGTGTGTTCCATGACTTCCACCGTTCGTCATTGCTGTTTAGGGTTAAATCTGACATAGCCTACTTACAAGCGAGCATATTATCGTGTTTACAACTCAACAGGTGCATTATCCCCATAAAAACAACCACTGACTTAACAGCAGCCTATTGGTATTATCTTTGATTGCTAGATTAGATTTTAACCTAATGGGCTGACAACTTCTCTTCTCCTAATTAAAAAAGTCAATTATAAACTTGTACATCATGCTGTTGAGGAGCTTGTTGATTGTGACTCCATTAAAGCAGGCAATTCTCAAAGGTTGTCATTAGTAAACATGTGGAGACAGCGTCCTATTAGAAGACCCATAGGGAGTTGACGCAAGGCTTCTATCAAGGGGTAAGGCACAGCATATCAAACAAATAGATTTCTACTCTGCTTACCCTACCACATCCACCACTACAAAGGTCGAAGACTATATATCAAAATATAAACATGTTTAGCCTTTAATAATCAAAAGTTAATGCATGGGGTCAGCTGTGTTCTGTCCTTCTCACATCTGACCACTGGCCTTACAATCACAAGCACAGCCTGTCCATAAACATTATTTTCAGGAAGTTGCATTTCATGCTAAGCTAGTTCGATAAGGCGGTGTATGTATCTGGCTGCGCTGCACTGGGCCGAGTCCGACACAGGGGCGGTGAGATCTAATTAATCATGGCGTGTGGGATCTGCCAGCTGTCTGTGTTTGTCTCCATCAGCGGCGGCTTCACTATGCTGACAAGCAGCCGTTTCAGCCCCGGCCCTCCTCGGCCCGACAAACTAATTAACAGCTGCCTGCGCCCGCACTCGCGCTCCCACTGCCTGGCTATTTCCACTCCTCCCCACCCCTGCCCTGCACAAACCCTCTGTACAAACAAACAGGTCCCAAGGACTGCCCCTGGCACTCGCCTGAATGAAAATGAAAGTAGCTGCTAGGGAACCGTCCACCAGACTCAGCTCGGGGTTTAACAGCCTGCTGACACCAGTTTAAGAAGATTTTTAACTTATTAATAGGGGGTGACTCTGTGTGTTTGTGTGTTTGTGTGTGTGTGTGTGTGTGTGCGTGTTTGTATGTGTGTGTGTGTGTGTGTGTGTGTGTGTGTGTGTGCGGTGTGTGCGTGTGTTTGTGTGTGTGTGTGTGTGTGTGTGTGTGTGTGGTGTGTGTGTTGAGGGAGCAGACAAAAAATAACATGCTCCTTTCTTAGCACTCAGGCCTCATGTTTATTTAGATTTCCTGTCTTGTGCTGCGTCTAATTCTTGGGTCAAATCCCCCTATGCCATCCACCTCTGAGCTGTTTTGCTGTTCGCTGGCCATGGCAACACGAAGCTAGGAGCAGTGTATTTTATTGTTGTTTTGTTTGTATAGACTAGAGGTCTGTTTCCATGCTAACCCTCGACCTAGTAACATTTTGCTATACAATGGCGCTAGCTATCTGGACCACAATAATGTCCTGTAAGTGTGCATGTGTGTATGTGTGTATGTGTATGTGCGCTCGTATTTTGGGGGGAGGGGTTTTAAAGAGAAATGTGAGAGAGAAAGAAAGAAAGAACGAGAGAAAGAAAGAGAGAGAATGAAAGAGAGAGAGAGACGCTTGATGCTTGACTTGATGCTTGAACGTGTAAATAATTTACGTAAAGAATTAGGGTGCTTTGCCAGTCTCACTTCATCTCATTTACAGGGAGAGAGAGAGAAAAAAGGGGGAGAAAGAGAGAGGGAGTTTTTTTTTTGCTGAGAACAGCTGCAAAGGGTGGCGGGTGTGCTAGTGAAGTGGGTGTGGTGCGGGCACAGCGTGCTTACCAGTGAAGATTGGGCAGAGTTTTTCCCAGCAGGTGATGCCACCCTCGGAGGTGTACTGGCCCAGAGCTACCTCCAGAAAGAAGACGGGTAGGCCTCCTCCGAACAGGAAGATGGTATACGGGATGAGAAATGCACCTGTGTGTGTGTGTGTGGGGGGGGGGGGGGGGGGGGGTGGAATGGCATGATGAGTAAGCTCCAAGAGAAACACGATATCAAGCCCCAAGCACGAGTGGCCACGTCAAGAAGCCATGACATGGCCAGTCAGGAGTGCGGTTATTTCAAGCCGGGCGTTTGCATGCTGATTTCATGAAGATTCCCGCGAACAGTTGCACCAGTGCTAACTGAAGAGGTCAGTTGGTGTCATGCCCGAATGGAACGAGACACTCGCATATCGCCGTGCCCTAAACAGAATTAATCTGACACGGTCGTAATTACAGTA
Source organism: Sardina pilchardus (assembly GCF_963854185.1). Classification (NCBI taxonomy): domain Eukaryota; kingdom Metazoa; phylum Chordata; class Actinopteri; order Clupeiformes; family Clupeidae; genus Sardina; species Sardina pilchardus. The sequence continues at coordinate 23,311,174 of NC_085002.1, read as the reverse complement.
ATGCTAGGAACTGGGGCAACGCACAGCAAGGATTCTGTTTAGTTTCAACCTTGCTTCTCTCCCTTTCCACTTGTCAAGTGGAAAAAACAGGAAACAGGGTAGGTAAATAGACATTACACATAGGCGGTCACGTTGTCGTGTTGTCACCTGATGTGTGGCTTAGTGAATCTGATTATGCATCAGTGACTGTACAGGTAGGAAAAGTTAAGCTCTCCCTTTTTTCCCTCCCTCGTCACTTGTCACCGATCATTTTCAGTTTTTGATAGTCACAATAGACAAAACAAAGAAAGAAACAGGCTCACCTCCGCCATTCTTGTAGCAGAGGTAGGGGAAGCGCCAGACGTTGCCTAAACCGACAAAGCCCCCGGCAACCGACAGAAGAAAGTCAAGCTTGCTAGCCCACTTCTCCCGCTGAGGGTGCTTCCCCTCTGCCTCGTCCTCCGGCCGTGTGCCGGGGCTCTTTCCAGGTGAGGGCTTCAAAGTGTCCTTGTGGAAGTCCTTCAGACATTGGAGCTTCTCTTTTTGTGCCATGCTATGGGGAGAGAAACAGAGAGAGAGAGACAGAAAGAGACAGACAGAGAGAGAGAGAGAGAGAGAGAATGTTTTGAAAATGATATAATACAGCAAATTATCACTCTTTTTAGCCAGTTGAAAACAAGGTTCCCAAAGACAACAATGGTGCCTATTCCCAGTCCTATGCCCCATTTCTCCCTGAACTGAGAGTGAGGAAGAGAGGTAAATAAAGAGGGAGAGTAGGAAGGGGTAAGTGTCTGTCTGGGAGGAAAATGGAGGTCGGGACAATGCGAGACTCAAGTCCATCTGCGTACATCAAAGAGGAAAATAGGCCTTGGTAAAAGATTAAAGACACCCTTGATGTTTATATGGGTTACATTGACATGAATAATGCATTCGTTTTGCATCAATAGGAGGAACACGAGCACTCACACACACACACACAGTAAAAAGGCTTCCATGCATGTGCGGTTTTAAACAAAGGACCTTAACTCCTCTAATAATGTAACACCTTCTAACTTCCTCTGGCCTTCATGTCATGTCAAAGCCCACTGAAAAAGGAATCCTGAAAAAAAATGAAATGGACCCAAAACCCCAAATCTACTGACTTGGCAAAAACATCAAGTATTAATGTGAGTGAGGTCATCATTAACGTTGGCCACTAGGAATAGTTATTTGTTTTTGTTTCATTAATGTTTACGCTATCACGTCGCCATTCCGGGCGCAGGCTTGTTGTCACAGGACGAAAGGCAACGTTTCTGAGACGCAGCCAAAGCTGGTGACGCTCGCTCTCTATCTCAGCGTCCCAGTGATGGCAAGGTCCTCCAAAGACATGCTTGGCACCCTGAACCACAGACTGTTTTTCAATCTGGCACAGCTTGGACAAACTGCAGCCTACAGGGGGGGCAGTGTCCAACACTTTCTC
>NC_085002.1:23244736-23304736 GCF_963854185.1 Sardina pilchardus | reverse complement strand
CCCATTTTTGAAGGGATACTTGATATTTAACATGTGGTATGGTTATATGTAATCAAATTCAGAATCCTGGCAATGAATACAAGTCTCTTGTAAGCTCTTAATGTGGATTTTTTAATTCTGGACAGTCTATAATGTTGATGATTCAACCAATATTGCTGGCACTGCACATGGGACTCAACACAAACAGGACAGATAGTGTTGGGCTTTGGGCCCATTTTGTCCGAAGTTTTCTCAGTCTGCCCATTTGAGACGAACAACCAAAGACTTCACACTGAACCTGCCACCAATTTCCTCCACCTTTAGTCTACAACCCAGAGCACTGTGGATATAAGATACCCACGTCTATGTTTCTATGCTTCACATCTGGCTAAGCTGGGAACATCTCACTATAGGTGTCTGTCAGTCTCACCGATCTTGCATATCTTTAGTTCTCATCATCTCATTTCCTATGTGGCTATCACATTTATGTTGACTCACACACGCAAGCGATGGATGAATACAACACAGATCACAATCTGCACATCCTTTCACATCTCCTTGAGTATCTAAGCAAAAGCCTTTGAATATTCATTGCATATGGCGAAGTGAAGGGTAGGGGTGGCCGAGGAACAGTATACTTGTTTTTGCCTTTTAATCCAGCCATTAGCAATCTAAGCATGCCCATGTCCCCTTTTCAGATCACTTCTGTGTTCATCTCAACTGCTCTAGGAGGGGATTCCAGCAGCGACCTGACACTTTAATTCAATTCATTCCTATAAATTAGGTTTAATCCGTCTTTTCTTCCCACGCCCATGTTTTCTTATTGCCCAGCAAATGACATTTCGACAATGCATGGAGTGCAAACGCACGTTACCCGACATATGCTTCAACACTTCCCTAAGCTACTTCCTCAATCGCACAAGTGACAAATTGAAACGTCGCAGATACGCAGAGACTGTCACCATTTTGAGGCACGCAAGCCTTTGTATGGCGATTTCCATATATTGATAGCCTTTTTCTAAGAGAATGCAGCTGATGCGTCTTGCTTCCCAGAAACCTTCTCATTCCGAGTTTAACCTTCCTTTACAACAGCGCCAAGCACGTGTGTAACATCATTTTGACAGCTCCATCAAAAGTGTCTCAACACAATTACAGTATGTTCACTGTCTGCAGCTTAGATGGACAAGTCAAATCAAGGGTAAAGAAAAACAGACACCAACCAACATTGCCAGGGACTCATTTGATTGCCTTTCAAGTTCTGTAGTTATCAGAGGATCAACAAAGCATTTTAAGGGAAGCTCAACGAGAGGGCAATCCAATAAAGACTCCGAAGGTTTGAAGCACTACTTTAGAGAAACGCGGTTGTGAGCTGCCGATGTCAAACAGGTAGAGAACTTTACCTAGACACAATGTTAAACAATATTTGCTTCCATTTTGAGAAAAGTGCTGCGCACCAGATCAAGGTGCGTGGAATCGGGCAAACAATAGCGGGCGTTGTTTCCCACATGAGGAATGGAGTGCTACATGTACGTAAATTATCATGGAGAGTCGAGCGGACTGAGACGCAAGACCTTGGACACTCAATTTGAGTTTCTGTGTTGTTCCAATCCAGACATTTTCTCATGTCTCAATATTGGAGAGACACGGAGACGGTCTAAGTAAGCCAATGGCCAAAGTGAGCCAAGTTAGCACACAGCTTCCGCGAAGCATTGGCTGTCATTGCCCATTGAACGCGAATATCATCTCAGCATCCTTGCCCGTTAGTTCCCATACCAAGCAAACAAGCTGAAATGTGCGTTGAAACACCATAGGATGTATATTATATGCACCACCCCTCATATAGTTCATACATAAACCGTTTTTTATCATAATAGGAAAATGGCAGAAATTCATAATAACCGTAGTTCCAGACGAAAAAAATTCACTTGAATTCTCACGAGAGTCCTACACAGGTAATATTGACTATAGTCTACAGATCAGACCAGTATATATAAACTTTTGGAAATATATTTTAAAACACATAAAATACTTTTCTAAATGTACTCTAAATACACACAATTCTCCTAATACATACATTTTAATTGCAAACTGGAACTGTGCCTCATTACCTTATTTGGTTTCCTTTTATTCCGTAGCAAGCAAGTTGTCCCTATTGTGCGGTGTCTCGGTGTTGAATAAGGGAATTACAGCAGTAAATTTAATTTATAATCTTTTCTTTCTGACCTTTGTCTCTTAGAATGGGTGAGCGCTAGACATCACCACGAGTGGAAAAACACCGGCCTGCCTCCCCGTGCAACAGGAGAGCGTCTTCTTAAAGAGACAGGTTCCTCTTCGCGCGGCCGCACGCGCATCTCCCTGCGTTCCCCTTTAGCGCATGTGAGCAAGCACGCATACATGAGAAACTCACCAAGAGGTCATGGAAAAGTACTTCACAGTCTCCGAGGCTTGAAATGCATCCAGTTTTTCTTATTTCAATACTCTAAAATGAGTCATTTCAGCTCAGTGCTCTGTGGAAACAAGTGGTCTTGAGATGCTCTTGTAGGGAGAAAAACACACATTTCTACAAAAAGCTTTAGCAAATCTATTCGGCAGACCTGTGATCATGTGAAATAACCTCTGAAGACTGTGAAAAAGTTGAGTCTGTCCAAATCCAACGGGAAAATTATTACTGACAAAAATACTGTATATATAATTTCGGTGAACTATAGGAGCCCTTTCTTGGTGTAAGCAGTATGGGGGGTGTACTGTTAACTTCAGTGACCTATCATATAAATGCCCTCCTTTCCCTACCACAAACAATGTAATGGGTAGGGTGTCTGTCTCCTTTCAAATCTAATGATTGGTCAGTACAGCTGAACCATGCTGAAAGTCTCTGACTGTGCATCCGATAAGAGTCTGTGGTGTATCTCTCTTTCCCAGAGCATCTATTTTAGTAATGACTATGCTGGTGTAAAGACTGCTAGCTTAAGACTTCACACATAGCACCACACACAGAGGTGTGACAGTGGACGACCCAGAAAGAGCACAACATACACACACACACACACACACACACACACACACACACACACACACACACACACACACACACACACACACACACACACACACACACACACACACACACATCCACTGTGAACCCCAAACACACCACTGCCATAGCAGAGATGACTGACTATAGATGCCTCACAGAGAGTGTTTTTCGGCAGGGTAACCATGGCATTCAACAACCACAGTGTGATAGAGTATGGGTTTAGTCAAGCGCGTGAAGAAAACAAACAGGAAGTACAGCACTGGTAGAACCGGCAACACCGCCTCGCTGATGCCAACTTTTACTGTTACAGTATCTGGGGATGGAGACCATATACTGAGACAACAGGTGTGTAAGGTGACAAACGGCACATAATATGATACCAAATGCAAACATTGCTTTGTCCAACATGTCAGCCAACAATTGCACACACTTTTACTAAGCAGACTTTGTCACAGGCCCTTGCCTATGCTTGTGCTCTTCTTCCTGAACCACTGTTGCAATGAGGAAGTTGAGCAACAATGTTTTTTTGTTTGTTATGTCTTTTTTGAGGGGGGGGGTATCGACTTTAGCATGCACCGTGTTGTTCCTTTTGTGAATACTGTTTATTCGTGATTTGCCATTTGATATGCCTGTGTAAATATGTATTTCTTAAACACAGAATCTGCCCTGTCATCATATGTTAATGTGATGTTAAAATATTTACTTAAAAACTACTGTGAACACTAACATGCCTCGCTTCTTTTTAAGTACCTCTGTGGCGGGAAGGGAGTTCATGTGGCAAAAGTGAAAGTAAAGCCTTGCTACTGTTTAGCCACGAGGCTCCTGTATCCACATCAGTCTTGTATCCACATGTGTTGTATCTGTGTCACAAAGTGCAAAAACTCTCCATGGAGACATAAGGTCGTGGGGTCATCTCAGTCCACAGGCTAATTTTGCCTCTGCACCTCTAGCGGTCCAACATTTTGTGTTATCTCGGCCTTGCAACTGGACCAACAGCAGTCTGCACACTGCCTGTTAGTAGACCAGGCAGCGGCAGACTTCTGACAGACAGAAGCGCTCCGTTTGTTTAGGTTTTTCTTTTCTTTTTATCAGTTGCTTTGTCAATACAGAAACAGCATGCTATCCATGTGTAACAATGAGTTAAATCAGGAGAACCTTTACATTGACATTCTTTCCTTGTTAGCCAGTGGTGTATTAGCAGTGTGTAGCAGTGGAGGTAGACTGGAAGAACAGTGAACTCCAGGGGCGTAGCTTGTGGCGAGGTGCCAATGTGGAGAGTAGATCTCAAGACTGTGAGTAACTTGAGGGCTAACGAGGTCAATTTCTGATAACGTCTGCATGGAACCATATGCAGCGAATATTACAGACGTCAATGGGTTTCAAGGTGTTAAATAGGAGCTGTTGAAAAATAGGATTTTGTCAGATGATCAAAAAATGCCTGCACAACAAATTGAACAGGTGGCTTTAATCAAGCCTATATGGGAAAAACAACACAACAACGTGGACACACATGGATAACATTTTAGCTCATTTCAAGAGAATATTAAGCAGAAATGTGTGTGGATTCAGCAATGATAATGGGGTTGGCTTTCCCATACCAATGGATTAGGAGGAAATGAGAGGGTACGCTTCCAAAGTGAAAAACTGCATACTACAGACATTGCTGCACACACAAAAATTAAGATGGAAGAACATTTTCAGGATTTTGTGTGCCCTAAAGAATCAAAACACATACGGGTAATCACCACAAAACAGAAACCTTCGATTTCCTAAGAAATGTTAAGTCAATTTGGACTTGGACTTAGGCTACCGCATGATAGCAGTATTAGGAGAAACTGAATGAATGTTTTTCCATGTGAAGTGGCCCCTGAGTGATTCATGTGATGTGCTCTCTGTGGAAATCAGGATTAATATCAAGTGTATTCATCAGATGTGCAATAAGTGTAGGCAGGCTAGACTGTGTTCTCTGCTGCGGTAGAGACAGATATTGATGACAAAGTCAGCATTTTAACACCCTCATGGATTGCTGTAAACATGCTAATAAAGAGCCCTTCCTCTTTTTCATGGAAATACGACAAGTATCTTGTCTTCACACATTTGCACCATATCACATTTGCATATACCCCACTTAATCTATACAAATGTATGTGTAAGTCCCTGTAGACAATGAAGGGCCAAACTACTGTACTGATGGTCAGAATGATCATAGAAACAATAACCCTGGTGCTGACGGTAGAAAGTTCTAATCTGTTAGAATCTGTCAATCTATTTACTATGTATTATCCTTCCTGATGCATGAAACATCATAGCTTTATAGACTTCTATTCCTGTAAGAGTGTTACCATGTGAACATGAATTCTGTCACCATGGATATCAGTCATGCAAGCCAAGTTGTGGGCAGAAAGGCACTGATGAATTTGGATGTGTGATCTGTTTTTCTTGCTAAGCCTCTCTGAGCAAGTCAATGCTTGTTTCTATACAATAAGTGTTTCTGTCTTGAAGCCTAATTGTCTGTCTTTACACTGAAAGTCAGCATATTTTGGACTAGTGGTGAAACCACTGTGAGTGCCATACAGGTGCATCTAAAAATATTTGAATATTGCGGAAAAGACCATTTCACTGTCCAGACTGAGATATTAAAGACTCCATTGATAGTATTTTAAATGAATTTATTACTAGACCTCTTCTCAGGTTGACATTTCTGTATTATGAATTATGTAAGTCTTATATTTTCAGATAGGCCTACTGGTTTTCATGAGCTGTAAAACTGCATCAACATCGACAAGATTAGAATGATCATGATTAAGACAAAAATGGCTTGAAACATTTCACTTATATGGAGCAAATTCATACATTCACCTGTATGTTTTTTAGGATATCACATTTGTATAGCATGCTTGACACTAAACAGCTGTGAGCATGTTAACACACAACTGTTCAGTGTCCAGAAACTTCCGTCTATGATATGATATGTGCTATACTGTTGTACTGCATTTAGTTTTGGTTGCATAAGCAATAATCTACTCCAGCTTCAGTGATCAGGATTTGCATGACGTGAAGCTTATGGGACTTAATATTCATGTTCTAATTCATACAGACTTGTCATGATATGTAAATGCAGCATACTGTAAGGGGCTTCCCTTGCTATCCATTTGTTTACCATTAAAGCATGCATTGAAAACAGAGCTTTACACTCATTTAGCACTCTTCTTAAAGCCTATTACACTTTAAGTATTTTATTGCTGTTATAACATGCATTTTTGTAATCTCCAACTTTTAATTATTCAAATGGAGGAGTGCAGGGAAAAGATGATTATATAGAGTACTGAGGAAGATTCAAACTCAGTGAAGTGAGGAGTGGTGAACACAAGTCCTAATCAGTACTTTCTCTTTCTCTCTCCATGCCTCTCTCTCTCTCTCTCTCTCTCTCTCTCTCTCTCTATATATATATATATATATATGTGTATGTGTGTGTGTGTGTGTGTGTGTGTGTGTGTGTGTGTGTGTGTGTGTGTGTGTGTGTGTGTGTGAGTCCCTCTTTATCTCTCTCTTTCTGTCAGACATTTTGATAACTGTCACCAATAAGTTTGCTAAAGGAGAGTTGTTTTGGCTTATTTCTTGCCTTGAATTTGACAGACTGTGCTGCCTTCCTCAGCCTGACTCATTTGTGGGGATTTGGATCGAATCAGTCGTATTAAACAAGATCCCACAAGATTTTGCTTGTTTTCCCTAAAACAGCCTATAAGTCATTATGAACACCAAACATGAGAAAATCCTCTCAGACGGTTTACAGACAGCAGACCTCAGAGAAAAAGAGTGGAGGGAACATGTGACAGGAACTTCACACAAACGGTCGCAGCCATGGCTTCCTGACAAACATTCGTCTCTGAAGTGAAGGACTGATCTCTTGTTGAACATGCTGAAAATATCTCAGCAGTGGATAATGTGGAGATGCATGTACCCCTGTATCAAAACAAATGCCATGATATGTAAGATGACGTGTAGTACCATAAATATTGTGTTTACACATACATAGAATATACAGCTCTGTTGGGACTGACATAAAGTTAAAAAGTCCAAATTGACTTTATGCAGAGATTTTTTTTGTGTGGCCCCTTCATGTGACTCAAAACATTAGGGGAACCAAAAGTGCATCATCTAAAACAATTCGCGCACAAGAAGACAGAAGATGTTCTTATGCAAGCTTTGTGCACAATGTTGTATTCATTAGAATATAACATGAAAGACCTGGGATATTTACGGTATAGTTTAGTACCACAACACATAGAATACTACCACGGACACAGATCTTTAGCAAAGCGTTAACTGTATACAATACAATATATCTGTGTGTTCAGTCTTCAGCAGAACTGATGTGGGGAAGCTCTAAGTTTAAACAGAAACTGACAATAACAAGCCAAGAGAAGTAAAAGAGGAAGTGTGGTGTGATGACTCCCAGTGGCCCGTTATCATGTGCTACCAAAACAACTCGTGGTTAGTCATACAGACCTTCTGAGACAAACACAATTACAAATACAATTCAATAAACAGCTGCATTACAAATAAAACTTTGTTGTCCACAATATTTTTGGCTAGATGTACCCTTTACACTCTTTCTCACACACACACGTGCACACACACACACGCGCGAGCGCACACACACACACACGCACACACACACACATTGGGGCTATATCTGAGTGTGTGGCCTGAACGGCAGTCAACACCTGGAGGCTGAGAGCGAAAGTTTGAAAAAAAAAAAGAGGCGGCACAATGCCTCGTGCGCACCACAGAGAGAGAGAGAGAGAGAGAGAGAGAGAGTTCTGCAGCTTCTGAGAGAGAGAGAGAGAGAGAGAGACAGAGGGAGAGAGAGACAGAGAGAGAGAGAGAGTTCTGCAGCTTCCCTGTGCTAAGTCTTCCGGGGCAGCCTGTGACCTTGGTGCCGGGGGTTGAAGTGTTTAGCCCAAAGATAGTTTTCTCTCTCTCTTTCCCTCTATCTCTCTCTCTCTCCCCCCCCCCCCCCTCTCTCTCTCTCTCTCAGAAGGTAATCCTCTTTTCTCTCACATGCAGACGGTCTCACCCCGTCTCCTACTCTTACTCCTCTGACCGTTCCTGGAGTGACTCTAACAGATGGTCATCCATACATGTTCGAGTAGACGTGTCGGAGGTTGACGCCCTGTGAACTTTCCTGAATTGGTCGATCATTCACCTGTGTGTGAGGCTGACCCATGGAGTTCTGCAGGAAACGTGACCTTTCTCTCTACTCTCTGTGTGTGTTGACCTCTACCTGACCTTTCATTTAACACTCACTGTGTTGTTTTACACACACACACACACACACACACACACTCATGCACACACACACACACACACACACACACACTCACACACACACACACACACACACACACACACACACTCACACACACACACACACACACACACACGCACACACGCACACACGCACACACACAAAGAAATTCCACCCAAACAATTTGCATCATCCTTAAGAGGTCAAAGGTTGGACTGCAAAGCCACTTCAGGCCAGCGTGAGGTCATGGCTTTGTCCCTGTCCATCTCGGCCCCCCTCTTGTGTCTCTCTGCTGACCCTCAGATACCTATCTATAGCACTTGTAAATCAAGATGGCCTCTATCAGCTAGCTTCCCTGTCTTCAGTGTCTCAAAATACAAGAAGTGAAAATAGTGCGTTGACTTGCCACTTGCCTTTTTTTTTTTGTTTCACTGGTAGAGCTGCTGGCGAGCTGGCCTGCGTGAGCATGCAAGGCCTAATCCCATATTACCAGCGCTCAGCTCTCATCATGTGAGATTTAAGCATCTGACTCCCTCCCTCTCCCTCTGCCTGCCAGCCAAGAGCGTGGATTAAGTCCAAATAAACACGGTTCCAAGGATATAGCCTGCCGCTGAAAACAATTACCTGTGTGACTCTAGAATTAGTGCGTGAGATGTTGTCAGCCCCCCCTCGTGAATATGATGCGTACAAGCACCACTTTGTCTTATTTGTGTTGTCGTGTATTTCTGAACATTAGGGATTTCACAGTTTTTCACATTTGTACAGTGCCTTAATGATGCAGACCAATTATGGCAATCAGACAATGTAACATTTTTACACACGTTAGTCATATCCGACAAACCTCTTACTGTAATTGGGCAATTTGTGTTGTAGCTTGAACAGGCTTTCAATTTCCGATTATGAAATCAATGTTCCCGCTCCGGCCCAATCCAAGTGAATTTCTGGCATGTCAGAGGCATTGGTAACACTTTATGTTAAGGGTAGAAGAGATATCATGAATTCATGCATTCATTAATACCTTAATATTTCATGAATCATCAGGAATTTACATAGGTTCATAGTTTATCATTCATGACTCTTCATGAACAACACATCAACTAAAGGATTAGGTGCGGTGGGTACATCATTGTAAATGATTATTCATGAAGCATGATTATGATTAAACTCCATGAGTTGTGAAGAAGGAATGAACAATCGTGTGAGCCACTAAATCATATATGAAAAAAAAAAATGTCTTCAGCTACAGTATAGTATGAACATTATTTGATTGATTCTAACCAGACATATGGATACATTAGTATGGGACCATTGGTACATTTCCAGAAATTAAACATCTAAACAAATATACACACCTTTGTAACTGTCACAGACAGAAACATGAAAAATAAATCTATTGCCGTTATGATCCTGATCACTACCCACCACTCATCCACATGATGGGCACTTCTCACAGTTGTGTTACATACAGACTGTATATATTTATATGCTGACTACACCGTCTGGTATTTTTTTTAAACAATGAACTCAGTCCAAATTTGCCATGGAGCGTTACTATATTTAGACATGTACGTAGGCCTATTATGATAAGGGGGACTTCTTTTCACAACGCAACCCAGGCGGACATGCTCATCATGCGCTAATTATAACAGCTGACTGCATGGTTGTTATTAGGCTTCTTGTTAAAGCAACCTATAGGGCTTCCTAATCAATTGACACTAATCAGGCGGTCACTTTTAACCTAAGGGAATTATGCTACCTATACCAGAAGATTCTCTACATACAACAGTACAGTGTATTTCTTATATTAATTTGTGAATTTGTACCCGTTTTCATCTCTGATCTACAGTATCCATATCTACAGTATAGATACTGGATGTGCAGGAATGGATACTTCTTTGTTGAGTTAGAGATGTGGGTGAATCTTTTGGGTGAAGCTTGTGTCTCTCCCTTGACGTGCATCACTGAAAGAATAAAGCCATCCTCTTGACTGAGTCTCCAAATGACTGTAGAACAATTACCATCAACAACTTATTTCATCTGAAGACAAGTCAAAAACGAATGGCAGACTATGATTTTACAGCTACTAAGAAAGTTGCAGGGTCACAATTAAAAAGACTATAGCTGGATTCCTTTAAATTATTTCCCATCGTGTACTAGATATCATCAGGAACTAAACAAGGCTTATATAACTATCCATACGGCCTACTCAAAAGTCACGTTTTCATATTTCTGCAGCACTGTGACCTGCACCAACATACAATGCTATTTATAAAATGACATCAAATGATGGTTATGATTATGATCATGTTCTGTCTCTACATGCATGAGCAGCTGAAGGTGAAGTGTTCGTATGCGGGCAGCAGGTCAGGAGCTGTATAGAGTTGTTCTGCCATAGGCCTAGTGGAATACTAGTAATGTATAAGAAACAAAATAAGAAATAATATTTTTGGTCTCCAACAGTGAAATCACTTGAAGATTGCGGTGTAAGGTCAGCATTATATACAGTATGTAAATTATATTACATCGGCCATTGTCCCAAGCAACTTGAGGTTAAGTACCTTGCTCAAGGGTATAATGGTGGAAGTGGAAAATTGAACCCTCCACTTTTCTGGCTATTTCATGCTATCCCAGTTCCTTAACCACCAGCACTGCACAGGTGTGTGTTTAATTTACATTAAATAACAAAACTTTCTTATAATAGAGGTTCATTACACATAAAGTTAAATACTCTATGTCAAGCCTTTTTAATCTTGATGATACAGTTTTACAGCTCATGGAGATCAAAAATTCTGGATCTCAAAATAGTATAACAAAAGAATACAGAAATGTCAACCTGAGAAGAGCTCTAATAAGCCACAGTGATTAACTCAAAATACCGGCAATGGTTTCCTGAGCCTTTATTCTCTCGGCCAGGGCAGGGCAATGGACTTTTCCCATCATATCCATTTTTTAGACACACCTATAGAGAGAGCAGGAAGAAATCATAACTTCTTGAAGGTCGGCACAGTCCTTCGTAAAATACATCTGACAGTGGAAAAGTGTTTTTTGTTTATTATCATTATTTGCTCACCTGGGCAGCTATTTGGAATGACAGCTTGTGTTTGTTCTTCAAATTACCATAAACTAAATATTTGAATTTGAGGATTGTATCAGTAGAGTGCTACTTTATAACATAAACACTTCAGCCAAACTTTCTGGAAATGTATTTGTAATTGGAAAAAGGCAGGAAGGGTTTGCCTAAAAAATAATAGACAAAGTCTTTGCTGAAGAAGATGATTTTACTTGAGTGGACGTCTCCCACAGTAGTGGAGTCAACCACAGACATGCACAGAATGCATTTGTAATCACCTTCAAGATACACTAACCTGATCAAAACCACAAACTCATCCCACATTCCCAACGTGTTTTCCACATTATCTGTTCAGTTTTGTCCCATCCAATATAATATTATATATATATATATATATATATATATATATACTGTATATACACAGTATATATATATATATATATGTGTGTGTGTGTGTGTGTGTGTGTGTGTGTGTGTGTGTGTGTGTGTGTGTTCCACTGGTTCTCACATGTTTCTAATTATCACCTGTGCTTCACTAGAGTGACGCTCTATCATGCCATAGTAATGGGTAGGTTGCTGTCTCTTAAGCCACTCTGTCTGGCAAGCTGTGTGTGTGTGGAACACTTTGTGTTGCACTCTGTGCATGAAAAATGCACTACATACGTAAATAAAATACTTATTTACTATGCTCAAACCTACACCCACACTCACTTCCAGAAAAATGCCTGTTAAAGTTTATAAAGGAATGTTTCTTTTAAAGGAACTCATCAGAGATGGTTAGGTATACATGTTTAGACACTGTGTAACACTAAAGAGACACCATAACTAGGAGACCCATCCCTGCCTCTATGGCATGGGATGAAATCCTGCAAATGTAAACGGCATTTCTTGTAAAAGAGATTTTGTGAGGATTCCGTTCTTCGGAGGTCACGTTCTTTCCCGTCATGCTTATGTTCCCTACAAATACATTTACTTTTTTTTAAACTTTACTTTACAAATACATTTCGTTTTTTTTTTTTTTACTTTACTTTACAGTACACCTACCCCAACTACATCACTACATCAGGCTCGAGCAAGATTTTTTTTTCTTTTATTGTTGATTCAGACAGTCCACATTGTTCACAGTGTCACCTGGTATACTTGACGTCTGACGTGACGTCTGTCACATCACATCTGTCACCAATTGTGACACTCCTGGATGAACAGTATGAGGTAAACATAGTTACATTTTGCCAATAATTAATGGCTTAAAAAAACTATTTATTTTGACATAACAAAGTTGCCCCAAAAAACTATGCTATTCAGTTGTAAAAGCATTCTGTTGTTATTCAGAACTGCTTCGATTGATGTTTTGGTCTCAAATGACACTGTATTTTCGTTATCATCCACAAATACACCCTAGATTGTTAGGCTGTGGTATATCTTTAAGGAACAGCATAGCCATTCCACATGCTGTTGTGTCATTGCAGCATGTTTTTAAGAGTTTATAACCTTCCCCTTAAACTCAAAACTATTTGAAACACACACACACACACACACCATCACTCACACAGACAAATAAACAGACACGTTGTATAAACATGTCCCTTCTCTAATGATGGTGATGCTGGATGCCGGAGCACGTCCGCCCTTATTTCAGGTAAACTCTTCGTCCTGGTCCAGTTTATCTTTCCCATAACATCGCTCAACTTGTTGAGACTGCGGTGTGAAGAGCTGATGTCTCGTGGCGTGCAGCCTGTCACAAACACATGGAGAGATGCTCTCCGGGATGCATGATGACCACCAGCCATGCTTCACTACTCACAACAGCCTCCCGTTTGATAGAAACCACCAACTATTGACACAGTGGCAAGTATATGAACCATGACAGACAGTTGAAGTTTGACATTTTTAATGCTTGAAGGTTTTAATGTTTTTAATGTTACGCGTGTATTTGAGTAGGCCTATATCTGTGATGGCCCAATAGTCTGGGAATACCCTTTCAAACCTTAATTTAAGATTAACTCTGCAGGTTCATCCGGCCAAGAGGTCATTGAAGACCATCTTCAATGTCCCTAAAACACGGGCACACAAATGCAATCGCTAATCCGGAATGGATATGTATTTCTTTGGAATTGAGTAAACAACTGCATTTAAAACCTTCATTAACAAGATTTGCTACACTTCTGAAGAAGTGTAGTAGCCTATTGGCTATAGGTAATGAATGGGTGTTACATGGCTATTGAGTCTTCCCAGCAGAACTACGCTGGCGCTAGCGCTTGCGTAATGTCACAAAAGGCCTACTCTTTGAGCTGCCAAGACATCCACTGAAGTTAGTGTATACTCATCAGACAGCTCTGGGCCATCACTCTTATACCACCATTTTGTGCTATACAATGCAAAGTGATAGTGTCACTTAGGGTTATTATGTTTGCGTACGTTGAACTCTGGCCAATTTTATAATGAATTCGGTGGCCTTTATTAAGAGTTTTTTTATTTTCCGAGGGTTGAACTGTGCTCTCATCATCATCTATCAACACAAAGACATTGGCAGATATGCGTGACCCCGATGAACTCTCTCACACATGTGGTGCACACCAGGTCTAGGGTTAAGTTGGAACCAGCACTAAGCTCAAGCGCTTTCTGATTTCTCTTTCGAATTTCACAACTTGATAGTAGGGTCACTGAGTGAGTGATATAATTCAATAAAATGTCCAATAATATTATTTAGGGTGATGTTTTCAATTGTTGATATACTTATCATTTGTTTAAACTGTTTAACAATAGAAGATTATTGCATGTGTCAAGTGTGGAACTCCACTGGGTGTTTGTTTGTACCATGTTGTATTTTTACCCTTTGGCTGCTGGCTTTAGTCTTACAGCCAATCCGTATAGAGTTATTTAACAAGAGTTCCACAACAAGCAATACACAAAATACAGCTTTGCAAAGGGTAAAAATACAACATGGTACAAACAAACACCCAGTGGAGTTCCACACTTGACACATGTACAAAAACCATGACTCCATAATAAAGGGAGAGAGAATGAGAAATAGCTATAATGAATTTTCATGAAATATCAACAATATTCTTCACAGTATTTTTCCATTCCATCTGGAGAGGTATAGACAGTTCAGGTTAGATACTGATATATATGAACATCTTCCTCTGTATTTCTCAAGCAGATGTGTCAGATGAATTTGGCAGAAGCACATTATCACATTACTATCCAATCTTACAGACTGCGAAATTTCATTAAGAGTTGACCTCTCTTTCTCTCTCTGCATGCATGTGCTATTTCCAAACCAAATTACAGCACAAGGAGAAGAAAAGCCCGGGGACGCAGCAAGTCAAACCAGAGCAGTGCATCCTGGGTAGTAAGGTATGGTGGCTGTTTGTGAGTTGTGCGATGCCTTGCAGGCAATTGAAAGATTAACGTAAAAGACAAGAAGAAAACAACCAGGTTATGTAACACAGTGCTCCCATTTCATTGCATTCTTACACATATCAACTAAACATGCACCACATGTACTGTATGTGTATGTCCACATACACACGTGTGTGTACAGTATGTCCATATGCAGGCCTTTGGGTTAGGAGACATACAGGTAGTTTCTTCTTATTAGCAACACTTTTATTGTGAAATCTAAATACCCGTGTGGACGTAGAAAGGAATATGGGTGAAAGCTCTCTCCAAACTAAATTTCATGTTTTTTGGGGGCAACTAGTTTTAATATAAAAATATACTATAGTATACTGTACTATATTATGACATAAGATTATGCTATTTACCATTTTTAATTCTGAATCTGACTGTTGGAGTTCTGGCCTTCCTCTATCTGCAACAGCTGAGCACAGCACATCAGACTGATCAAAGCACGCCTGTGAGCCATGTGCCATTTAAAAAGGGAACCCAGAAAAGAGGAGAGTTATGTAAGACAGTAGTCCAGTGTTTTGCTAGAACCACATATGATTAAACACACAATATGCGAAAGGGAACTGAACCATGGGAATGTCAGGGTGCAGTCTTTGTTTTTTTCCTCTTGGTCATGTAATTTCATTTCGAAAGTGCAAGCGCATGTGTTAACACGTGTAATGTCATAAAAAAACATGCATGCATGCGCTGAACGAATTTCTGGTGTTGTTGTCCTGAATCAACATCTGTAATTTTCCACCTGGTTTCTTATCAACGCGTCAGTTCAGGAAAGGGAAAACGTCTGCTCCTGATAAGCCACCAGTGGCACACAGTGCATGGCTATTTGACCCCACAGTATCTGGCTCTAGACACTCTGAATACTGTACTGTATATACCCTCTGTGGACTGTCTTCCACATTGACTTCCCTTTATTGATTAAACAATGCAATGTCATAAGCAATGCCATGGTAATCAATCAAACTTCACATCTTTGGGACGATATCAACCTGAATCAGAAGAGATACATGTACATAGCCTATGTTCCGGAAGAGTATACTGTAATCTATTCTCAAAAGCATGTGACAGACAAATAAACTGAAAGTACATATAAAACACATCAAAGAAGCTGGCATTTGAAAACATTTTAATAACATTTTACGTTAACTTTCAATGGTGACTTTTAAAGTAGAATCTGTGTCTTTCCAAAGGCTATGTCCAACCTGTGGGTGAAAGGACACCTGCTGCCTGGCAGCTGTGAACTCCAGTGGAAAGAGCAGCAAAGGCCTTACAGGTGTCCAGGACTCCACTCACTTTTAATTTGATCAGAGCCTCAGCTGACATTTTATGGGTTTAACACAGTGATGGTAGCCTACTTACTCGGTGGGAGAGAGGGTTTTTTAAAAAGCCTCTGTTCCTGTCTCTGTGTTCAGCACTTCGCCCTGTGGCAAAGAGATACAAGAGTTTCATTGTTTGTTCTTGTTCATATGCCAAAGAAGTGCAGACGAGTCACATGACAAAATGCAGATGGATAAACACATTGCACAAATCAAATGCAACAGTGAAGTAATACAAGAGCTTGCATTAGACAGTATGCATTTCAAAGATCATGAAAAGTCAGAAACTACATTCATTGCAGAGGCAATGGTGCATTCTCTGTATCTCAATTCTTATCTTCAGTAGTCCTACCTCAATACGTCGTATCTAAACGAAAGTGTACAGATCAAACTGTAGTGAGTGACTCACATGGTCCATCAGTCATTGTGGTTCTAGGCCTATCTTCACAGAGAGGACGATGGACTGGTGGTTTACCTATTCATACCCATGGCAGCGTGCACAAACAGTGCAAGAACAATACTGAGTGTCCTGCCGGCTTCATTTTGATGAGCACTCAATTGAGTCATGTAGTCACCATACATTACTGGTCTTATCGGCATAATAATTCAATAACAGACACGCATGGCTCTTCTAGCCTCTATGATTTATTCATTTATTTCTCATAGGTAACAAGCAAGAACAAAATGACTAACAGGCAAGTATATTTGAAGGAACTTGAGAGATTTGCCCTTTTATTCTTCCAAAGTAATGATTATAGAGCGTTCATGTGTTTTTCATTGGAAATAAAATAAAATCATGCCTGTGTAGGCAACTGCCATAAGATCTGGGGGTGATGCTGTATCAGCCTATGAAGAAATGGGGTCCTTTACCACAGTTGCATAATTTGTGTTGTGCCTTTTACTTTATTTGTTTTTGTTCAACCGCAGATAGACATGATATGACCTGAAACACGTAGAACAAGTGTAAGCGATAAAATCAAGAAAAATGTGCAGGTCAGAGCAGATCTGGCAAGTGCAGTAAACAAGTTTAGTGAATCGCTCCTCTCTATTATCCAGCTGAACTGTCTATTCTGTGTGTATTCTTTAAAAAATAACTCCACTGTTTGTACATGGCTCATGGGAAACCAGCAAAGTGCCTCAGGCCGAATTATAAACTATCATTCCTGAAGAAAACCCCTTGCCCAATTACATGCCCAGGTGGGCCTGCTTTGGGAAAACTTCATTCCAGCTAAGAATCCAATAATGAAAAGTGATTATTATTATTATATTATAATACATCTATCTATTATTAATCTATCTATCTATTAATGCAAGGAACGTCTGTCTGTGTGTCACTCTGTGTGTCATAACTCATAACTCTCGAACCACTCATCCGACTAACCTAAAATTTGACACATGTATTGCTAATGACATGCGTGAGTGCAGTGCACTGGTCGTTTGGTCAAAAAAGTGGTCGTTTTTGGACAAAAAATGACAAGGATATCGTTAAATTAAACAAAATAAAACTCTACCGCAATCCCACAATTCTACCGCTCTCCGCACTCTAGCCACTCCCCAATTCTCACTCTGACTTAGTATAGTATAGAAAAAAGCACATTTCGCTGACAAACTCACGTGTTGCCATTCATGGAAATTACGATGTCTCACTTAAACAACGGACCGTTTCTTTGTTCATCTTGGATAAACATGCTGAGTCCAACACACATGCACCCAATCTAATATTGCCATTAGCTGCAACTCAAACGCATTTCTCCTTCACTTTTTTAGTTTGCAAAGTGAGTAATAAGCTGTACTAACTGCACAGGCCTGATTCTATATCATCGCCAATAGAAACATGATCTACCTGCATCAACGTGATTGGGCAACAAGTTTCTTGGAAAACATTGTTTGTACGGGCACTGCACTAATAAATATGCAGTGAGCAAAATTTAACCATGGCTGCATGTGACATTTTGTACTGATCACAATGGCATCAGCTTAATAGCTGTTTTGAGTTAAGGCTATGGTTATTTACGTACAATATGTGTATTGAACGACTTTGATGATAGAGAAGACCAACATTTTGTGGAGTGATGCATCAACGTACTGTATGAAGTTTGCAGTGATTTTATTCAAAAACTCTGGTATCTGGTAGCCTACATGTATGTGACATCAAGCGCTGTCTGCCAATCTTTATCTGTAGCTGATCATGTATCTTTCATCAGTGATAAAGAAGGGTCCATTTACCACTTTAGGTGAGGGGCCACAAACATGATGAACTCATGAGTAATTCATCATTAATTAATGTAAATTGACCATTTTTGCATGACTTCAAACGTCATGCATTTAAAGCACCACCTGTTCATCACTTTATCTGAGGGGCCACAGACATGATTAACTAATGAAAAGATAATGCTTAGCTAATGAGGACATGCCTATATTTGAACGATGTGGATTCTTTGATATTCTCTGAAAATGGTCTTAATTAGTTCATGATGAGTTAATGTATAGTTTACTTACCCCTTGGAGCACATTTCAAAAACCTAGAAATCACCATGATCATGTGTAATTGATCATTATTCATAATGATTTACCCACTGTAATGCTCAAGATGAATTTGTTGTCCATACCTGATGTCATTAATGACATACTATTAATTCATGTTTATTAATGAGATTTTCATGTATAATTAATGCATTAGTTAATGAATTAACCCATGATAATTCATGACATTTAGTTAACATGAATTCATGTGTAATTACTTTTCTTTTTTCTCCATGACGGTGATGTCCAAAATTGTCTGACAAAAAGTCATCATGATCATGCTTAATTAATCATGATTCATGATGATGTGCCAACCGTACTTAATGCTTAAGATGATCAGTTATTTATGTATTAATTCATTAATGACAATCAGTGAATTCAAGTTAAGTCATAATGATTCATGATATATTAATGGATTAACTAATGCGTAATTCATGCATTAATTCATGCATTAGTTCATGAGAATTCATGTACCCTTATTATAAAGTGTTACCCAAGATTTTTTTGTGCACCAATGTGTGCTCATGTTAATGTGTGCTCATTTTAGTAGTAAAGTGTTCACTCATTTGACCAAATTGAGGTCTCATTTTACACAATTTAGTATATCGTGGGCTCATTTCACTATATTGTGTGCACATTTTACTAAATAGTGCACACAATTTACAACAATTAAAGCACAATTTAGTCAAATGAGCGCACTATTTAGTAAAATGTGTGCACAATTCACTATTCACTCATTTGTTCTAAATTGGGCTATCATTTCAATTGTTGTAAATTGAGCGCACTATTTACACACAGACAGACAGACGTTCCTGTCATCCCTTGATTCGACATGAATCTAGTCCTTCACTTCACTTGAGTACACTTTGTTTGATTTTGTTTACAAAACAAAAATGCTGTCTAGAAGCTAGACACATACAGACTTTCCTTCGCGAGGAGCTGAATTGGTGTTCTTCCATTATAAACTTCGGGTTCGTGAACCAAGTTATTGGTGCTTCGTTTTATGTCTAGACACCTACAGAGCAAGCTGCTGACGAGGTGCGGAGTTTTGAGCAATATTAGTGGTTAAAAAATGTGATTTTGAAAGCGTTTGGCTCTTGGCCCCATGCTAATCCACTGTTTGAAATGTTGGGCAGTAGATTTTGCCCGTGCTACTGTAGCTCTGTAGTGCGTGATCAATGAAAAATACTTCTTCCACGGCTTAGTTGATGTATTTTCATTCAGATATTTTTTTTTTGTCCATTTTCGCTGGAGTTACACTTCAACTAATTAGCTTCAGAGTCATTGGAAAGGTTATTTGACTTATTTCGTGTTGGCTGTCTCGCTTCCACCTAGCGCCTCTGAGCGGAAAAAACATCAATGCAAGTTTATGCCACCGGGACATGATCATGCTTATGAAAAGGCAGACTATTTGTTCATATCACTATGTTGATTGAGGAGTGTTGAAATATTACACGCTACAGCTGTAGTGGAAGCTCTGCAGAGAAATCTGCTAGTGTAAAACGAGCAAAAAAATGAAAAGCGAACGCGAAACCGGCGATGAAATCACCAAACCTGCATAGTCTCCCTTTTAAATAAGTCTATATTGTTGCTCTGATTGGTTAGGTCTATCCAATTGTGTGCAGAGGCATTGAAACACCCCATAATCCCATCCCGATGATGCAGTACCAAACTCATATTCTGAATAGTCTGGCTATGTCCGGCTAGTAGTTTGGAGGAGCACTCAGTCAGTCGTCAACTTCAGACTGTAAGGCTTATACTGTACCATTTAATCAAGCTAATTAGAATAGTTTAGAACACATTTTCAATAAACAAATATAGGCATACAACCACGTGGTGTTGTTTTCATTGAGTGCAGCCCAGACTGCCCTTAATGTCAAGAGAAAACTGTGGAGAGTCACTCACTCCACCTTGAAATGTTCTGTTATCACTATGTTGTCATGTCAGAGAAAACATATATGAATACGGTAGAGACTTGACCTTCTACTGTGCCAGTTCCAGTTCGTTGGGCCTACGGTCGGGTGATTGATGTGGTGCCAGTTTCCTTCAGATAAGGGTCGCAGCTAAGCTATCTAAAACTGCTCTTATCTTTCTGGGCTGCCTTGCATTTCACTGCTGTAATCTGCCAAGCCCTTACCCTGCTGTTGTGTGACCTGCTAACAGAGCTGGCGTTATGAGCTCATTGTCCTAGCAGATGTGTCATCAAATCGTGTTGGCACATTCCTGTCCCCCAGGCTGAGCTGCTGCCACTGAACCCTTATTAGGTAAGCTTA
This sequence comes from Sardina pilchardus, assembly GCF_963854185.1. Lineage (NCBI taxonomy): Eukaryota > Metazoa > Chordata > Actinopteri > Clupeiformes > Clupeidae > Sardina > Sardina pilchardus. Next base: position 23,283,819 of record NC_085002.1, on the reverse strand, counting down.
TGTGTCTGCGCGGGTGAGACACCGCACGCCCGTTCGCTATGTTTTATCTGTAAAAATAACCCTTGGTCCAAGGGCCGGCCGGCCGGCGTCACGGTGGGGGAGGCTAGCAGTTGATGGCTGGGGATACTGCAGGGTGAGCTGCTCTTACGTTGATGAAGCATCGGAGGAGAAATGATTTGTTTTAAGCAGAGTGGTTGAGGGAAGGACTGACACACCCATTGTGCTTCCTGTGCAGCTCGGAGTGGTTCCCAGAATCTCTCTCTTAGTCAATATAATAGGGAGTGTCAGGAGCAGCCGATATGTCACCCATGAAGGTGGCTGAAATGCCAGTGGGGACATGCAGGAGTGTGTGTAATGGAGAAAGTGTCCGGATGGATGTGAGTGCCTTGATGGGTAGAAGTGTGTGTGTGTGTGTGTATGTATGTGGGTGTATGTTGGTATTAACAAATGAATGTGCCCCCATCTGAGTGCCAGTCTCCCTGTGAGTCAGAGGGATTCCATTTGGACTCGCACCCACTGAGCCTCACGGAAGAGAACATGGCACCTCAGTGCCATCCCAGGGAGCCAGAAGTTTTACATGCTGAGTAATTTGGACCATAACAGGTTGACCAAAGTGCGGCCTTTCAAAACTAGACAGTGCCCAAATGAATCTGAATAGACGCCCTTTATTATGCCTTCAGAAAGAGGCATGATCATTTATTTTAAGCTTCATTGCTTCCGGTTCAATATTATTTGTGACACCAGCTTTAACGGCAATGCTGTAAAAATCCTCAGCTTAGAAATACGAAGAAATAAGAAATAAGAAGAAAGAGTATCAAAACAAAGATTTGTCAATAGATTAATTTGTCTAAGGTTTTCAGATGTAATTTAAGATGTACTCGCCAGTAGCAGAGGGAATGTATTGGCAGTCAATATCAAGATGTTAATTCCCAACCTTTAACTCTTTAACTGCCACGGAATTCTGGAACACTATACCCCCTCACTGCCAGACAAACATTATAAATCCCCCAGAACCCTGGGTGCAGGTCCATTAGTGGCTCATAATGATGAATCTTGTTCCACTCATTGATCATGTACAGTATATATTTAAGCAATACGCCTCGAGAGGCCGCTCTATATCGTGAATATAGCACAGCTGAGGGCTGTTGTTAGGCATGAAGCTGAGTGAAATATATATATAGCTGAGCTTAAATACATATATATATATACAGTATATCATTGTGTGTATAGTGTATATAGACGTTTCCATGGCTCTGATGTCCTCATGATACACTGTTTCTTTTGTCCCTTTTTCAAGCCACAGTCATTCTGTAACGACAGTGTGCACCACAACAGACACATGCTCTCTCTTTCAGCCCTTAATGTCCCAGACACCCCTTTATTTATTCATTATTCGCTCAACCAAATGTAAGTAATTTGCCCTGTACTTCCCCCTCCCCAGCGTCCCTCCTTGTCTTACTCTCGGAGTGCTATTTCAGGCCCTGGCTCTGTGATTCAACAGGGGTCCTGCTGCGATGAGCCTGTGAAAGTGTATCTCTTTACCTTGCTGCGTCTGTCAAACACAAGCGCACGCTTGTCATCACACACCAACAGGGAAAAGATTTGTGGCATGTGTGTGTGGGGGGTTACATTATACTGTGGTGCACCCCTCCTCCTGACTAACCTCCCACACATACATGCTGTATACACACACACAGACACACACACTCTCTCTCTCTGTCTCTCTCTCTCTCACACATACACACATACAAACACACACATACAAACATACACATGGAAACACATACGAATAGCACTATACTCACCCCTCCTAGCAACTAACCTCCCACACATGCATACTGTACACACACACACACACACACACACACACACACACACACACACACACACACACACACACATATGGGCACACAAACAAAGAGCTCCATATTCACATCCATGTACAACATATAGACTCATAACACACACAGACACACACACACACACACACACACACACACACATACGGGCACACAGACAAAGAGCTCCATATTCACATCCATGTACAACATATAGACTCATAACACACACAGACACACAGACACACACACACAAACACACACAAACACACACACACAAACAACCAGATGTATATGAACCTACACTCCCTGCCCACCTGTTGTGTTCCCACCAAACCAAAGAAACCGCAAACACTGGCGCAGGACTCAACATGCGCCAGGATGCAATGCTCAGGTTAACCAAAAGCATGTCTGATTATCACAAGGATCTCAGCGCTAACTCTTCAGCACTCCTCTAACACCCTGATTAGGCCTCAGGCTGATGCCTCAAAAGAGCTGAAGCGGCTCTCTGCAGGAAGATTAACACACGCTCCAGCCTTCCTGGCTTTCTTTTGTGTCTTGTCTTCTGTGGATGACCCAGTCCACTCCAGTGGCTCCAGACTGGACAGTGCGTAGACCCGTGGGCCGAGGCGCTGTGAAATCGGGCTGGACCCAGCTGTTGGGCCATGTCCTGAGAGGACAGACATATCCTGTCTGGCAGTGGCCTCAAGTTTCCATTTCATTCTCCTGTTATCTCCCATCAACCTAATGGAACAAATCATGGAGGAGAAATAGAAATAGAAATAGAAATATAGCTTTAATTAGTGCAACTGATACACAACAGGAAGCATTTACATACATACATACATACAGTACATATACTGTATATACATAGACACACACACACACACACACACACAAACACACACGAATTAACCCTCTACTGCACAGTGTTTCTCTTTTTCTTTTTCTTAAGCCCTAATTCCAACGTATGTCTCTTTAAATAATTGCAATCAATCAGAATAGTCAAACGTATTAAAGAACAGTCCAATAAAGAGTGGAAGTCACCATCCAGCATCATTCAAGGGCGGGACTTCCTTTTTTGCAACATGGTCCCAGAAGCACATGGTGTGAGAAGAAGGTAAGATTATTTACCTTAGTAATCTTATCTAAAATGACATAAATGGTCAATTAAAAGTAAACATTCATGTATGAAGGTGTAGAAAAGCTTTCTGCCATTGTTTCTTGTTTTAGACACTCAAGATGTCACAGACAATGAGGATAAAAATTAATGTGAAACTCCTTCAGTGTAAACCATTTCACCCATATAATTTCAGCTGGTGAAATGATTTATGGTCCAATCACCACAGGGGTGCCCCAGGGCTCAGTGCTGGGGCCACTTCTATTTAGTGTTTATGCCATCTCACTGGGTCCAATTCGCTGCTCCCATGGCTTCTCATATCACTGCTATGCACAGGGCTGCCAAGTTTCAGAAAATGGGCGAATTTTTTTTTGACTGTCACACTCAAAGCGTGACACTTGGCAGCTCTGATTAGTCACTTTTTCAAGTGTGAACTTACCAAGAAAGAGGCAAATAAATGTTACACAGCTCTGCAACAAGTATAGGACAATGATAGACTTAGCAGCCTTAACGTTAACTTGGAAACTCAAGGAGAAACAGCGAATCAACAGTGAACAAATTCTAGAAAGCTTTTTAAATCTAATTTTCGGAGTCGGCGCTGTTGTGTGTGAAAGATAAGTTAGAGACGCCAAGACCCGCCTTCCGTTGCTTCTGATTTGTTTATATTGCGTGATGCCTTCCGTGGTTGGTTAGATTTAGGCACAAAGGACTGATGGATTGGTTATTGCGGTCAGTCAATCAGAGTTGCTCGAACCACGGCAAGGGAAGGACCAAAGTTTATTATCATGAAAAATAAATATAGTGCACTGAATGAGGAAATATTTTGCGTGAGAAATGTCAAGTATGGCGTGCGGTGTGAGAATGGGTCAAATTGCGTGACTCTCACGCTCAAAGCGTGAGACTTGGCAGCCTTGGCTATGCAGATGACACACAGATCTATCTGTTATTCCTACCTGACGACCACTTGGTCCCATAAAATTCAAATTCCTAATGCTTGTGTACAAAGTAGTCACTGACTCACACCGTATACTTGAATGCATTCATTCAGGCATATGTGAGTCACAACCTCTCGAGTGCTGCACTCCTTTTATGACGCTGCCTGACTCTGCCACCTGTACACCAAATCCAAACTTCTCCCATCTGTTTTCTCCATCGGTGGAATGTGAAAAATTAACCAATACATGATGTGGAGTTATTTTTATCATGTACCATCAAAATCTGCGCAGTAAGCTACAGTACATGACAGATATGTTAAACTATTAGTTTAACTATTAACCATAGCACTTGTTTTTATGTTGAAAGACCTTAATGGCTAATGCAGATTACAGAATTTCAGCCTGATTTTGGCTGACCAATTTCCAGTGTTGTGCCTGAAAATGAAAAGTCGGGAATGACGCCGAAGCAGGAACACATCTTGTAGTGAGATATATTACCACGATTTTCCGTAAGCCCACGGATCGCAATACTATATTGCATGGGGATAGTTTCCATCCCAGGCCGCTGGTCAAAAGTCTGCCAATCAGTCAGTTCCATCGTGTGCGTAGAATTTGTAGTGACAACGCATCATACTCAGCGCAGGCATCAGACTTGACCCAAAGATTCCTCAGTAGAGATTATAAGCAAGATTGGGTTGATGCAGCAAAAACTCGCTTTGATCAGACAACACAAGAGGAGTGTCTTCGTCCCAAAACACGCGCTAAAGACCCGAATAAGTCCCCTTTGTGCTGTGTAACATATTCTCCCCTTGTGTCAGAATTCAGGAAATCTGTTTACAAACACTGGCACATTGTTGATTCGGACCCTAAACTGATGAGAGTTTTTCCAGAAAAACCCAAGCTTGTCTTCAAGCGTGCCCCTAACCTGAGAGACCGCCTGGTTAAAAGCGATACACGTCCGCAACTCGCATCTTTTCTCACGGTGCCGGATGGTAACTATAAATGTGGTAGTTGCGCCCAGTGCTCTTATACGCACAAGTGCAAAAGTTTTAATCACCCACACACTGGTAAAACCATTTCGATCCGCGGAGCCATCACATGCAGCACCACACATGTTGTTTATCTAATTCGCTGCCCTTGTGGCCTAGCATATGTGGGTAAAACAGCACGAGCACTTCGAACCAGGATGAGCGAGCACAGGAGCACCATCAGAACTGGGGATGAGCGCAGTCCTGTAGCCGCTCATTTTAAACTAGCTGGACATAATGTCAGCGCCCTTAGATACATCGGGGTGGAGCAAGTCAGAAAACCTCCTAGAGGGGGTGATCAAGACAAAATTCTTCTTCAACGGGAAACCTTCTGGATTCATTTCCTTAACACAATGTCTCCCAATGGTCTTAATGAGGAATTTGACATTAAACCATTCCTGTAGGATTTGTATGTACTGTGTGATGTAATGTTTATTTCTCTCTTCTTAATTTGTTTGGGGCTTTTTGGACATTTGGGACAGTCCTTCTCTAAAAATTGTATTTTCTAAAAATTTAATTTTTTTCATTTGTTTCTTCTTTGGTTTTTTTCATTTTATTCTTTATTATTATGTAATTAATTATACCTTTATGCAATGCTATCTACCCCTCAAGGCTGTAAGCCCTTTCTGACAAATCTGTTTATACTGGATACTTGTAACTCTGATTGAGTGATTAGTGGGGCTACCAGGCCTAGTGAAACAGGGAGGTAACATTGTGGGTCAGGTGATTGTTGGACCTTTATATGACCCTTTCACAAATGTGTTCACCATTTGCCTGATGAAGACCCAGTAGGGTCGAAACGTTGCATTTTTTTCATTAAACCGGGAGCAATTATCAGTGTTGCGGACATTACCTTTTTCTTCCATATTACCACGACTCCATGACCAAAAGTCTGGCATGTCAGAATTCTCCTACAACTCCCATGTTGATACTGACACTATGACGGTACACGCCTACGATATATAGGCAACATGATCTTGCAATGTGGCCAATCTTCCAATCAAGACATGGCAAGAATTTGTGGTTCTCTGATCGCCTAGTCTGACATGATCCATTGTGAAAGACTATTGTGAGAGACAAAACAATCGTGTAATATGCATAGATTGTTATAAACAGCTGCCTCCTAGCCATCCGCTCAAAACAAATACAAAACTAGGTGATACAAAGATTGACATACTGCAGGTGGCAACATGCATCAACACAGACATCTGACCTGGGCTGAAGTGACACTTCAGCAAAAACTTCCTGTTCTGATTTCAAGGACAGTTTGCATGACCTGTCCTTCAAAAAGGAACTAAAACAAGAGAGAGGGGATGTGGAAATAGCTTGCAATATTTTGTGTGCTGAGGTCACTGTATCCACGGGAAGTGTCATATTTTGAAAAACTTCAGTAACTTAAGTATTATATTATATGATTATTTGTATGAATAAAAACAGTTGTGATAGCCAGCAAGATATTGGTAGATGGGCAGGCGCGTAGGAACCACGGGGGTCGGGGGGGTCGGGACACCCCCAATGTTGGACCCCCTCCCGAAAGAAAAACGCTGCAAAGTACAGATGTTGTTGATTACTTAGCTCAATTATATCCTCCTGAGTTACGGCCCCATAGCTATCGGTGCGCATCGGAGGTCTTTCACATTGTGTTTTAAGAATGTTTCCCGAAACGAAGCCCGTCTCAATAATGCAGCATGGGGCACTTCCTCACCTTGAGTGTCTGAAAGCTAATGTAGGCTACTCTCTCAGTCCAAATATTTAGTTTACGGCCTTCTTTCATTCTTTTCGAAATAGTTAAGAGGATAGCCTATTGTGGGCGAATACAGTAGTCTACGATAGCCTAAATAAGTTGCTTTTAAATGTAGGCTTATCACTTGACGTGGCACATAGCCTAATTAGGCTATCTGGTTACCTGGATTTAGCAAGTCCATACACTTTGTTCATCCTATTATAGGCTATGCTTTTAATTAATTAAATGTTAACATTTAATTAAATGTGTAACAATTTGCCTCTTATTATAATCTACACACTGTCACGACGTATACTACATAGGTTACGGGCGGACATGAGCAACCGAAGGCCTCGGTTGACTTAAGATAAACGGGCAGAATGCCTGTTTACAAACTACGTCAAACATGCAATAATATAACAAATGAAAAAACACAAATGAAAGATGAATAGGCTACTCACTGTATTTTGTCACAAATTAAGCAATGAGTTCGTTCGTGGCCACCTAGCGCGCAACTTACGCGCTGAGGTGAAGGCCCGACACATACTAATTAACACAAAGCTTCATAATGCACAAACAAACACCCACTCAAAGTTCAGTGTCCATACGTCCAAACAATAAACATAAGAAGCCGACAGTCAAAAACGACAACGAGATCTCCCAGACACGAAAAACAATGTTTATCTCACAGTTTGTTGAGTATCGTTCCAACACTGATGCGCAAGGCAATCTCAGCTTTCGTGTTCGTTAAACTAAGGGCAAACCCATTCATTGTGCCCAAAACGCGCATCCATCTATCAGCTGACATACAATTTACTTAGATGGCATATGAAAAGTCAAGAAGAAGAAACATATTTTCATTTAAGCAACGTTTATGCAACCATGTAAAGGGAAGCATTGGGGGAGTCAGTTTAAGTTGTCAGACTAGCTGTGTGCGTTTTCAGGGAAGAAATGTGTTCTGAATAGCCTATGTGCAGATGTTCTTCCCAGTTCCAAAAATAGGTTAAGAAAAAGACTGAAATACAAGCGGCATCTTACAGAGGGCCATTAAAACTTCAGCAATAGGGTTTTTTTTTATCTCTTATGTTACTTATAATTCGCCCCCTTTATTTATTAATATAAAAAAATTTCGGCGCGTATTGCGCGCGCAACGGACCTCATTCTTGTCCCCCCCAATGCTTACTACGTTCCTACGCGCCTGTAGATGGGTAATAATGAGAGTCACTGCTGGCATATGAAAGCAAGTATATCAAAATGTGGTAACTGCAAGTTGCACCAAACATTAAGGTCAAACTAAGTGTGTGTGTGTGTGTGTGTGTGTGTGTGTGGGGGGGGGGGGGGGTCAAGGCATACTGTAGGCCATGACAAGAAAGTGAGCCTCTACAGAAAGCCTCGTAGGCCTTTCCACTGGTAAATGGATCAATGGTAGGCTATATGTGTGGGTCAGGTAACAAGACCTTTTGTTATCTGAACCAAACCGTTACATTTCATCTGATCTGTCTCATATAGAGGTAAAACTGATCTTTTGACAATTGATAGCAAATCTCAGGCTACTGTATGTTTGAGGCAGAGGTGGAAAAATCCAGTTTCAGTGAATAAAAGTCCTACCACATATCTGTGCCAACCATTAATTTAAACCAGTGGATTCTAATTAGCACAACTCTTCAGCTAGGTAAAGCAGCTAATTGATGAGATCACCTGTGCTAAATGGACAGGTACCAATACACAATCGGACTTTTACCCACTGAAGTTGGATTTTTCCACCTCTGATTTGAGGGTTAGGATCATTTTGAGAGAGTGTGTGGTCCTGCATAGGCTGTGGGGTGACTACAGGTCTACATAGGCAGCTGACCCTAATGGAACCAGTTTGGATCTGGTTTGAATCAGGATCAGGCCAGATAAGCTATCTCTTTTGCAGGTTAAAGCCTGACAGTTGTTTACTTCAAATGTGACGCGATTAGATAAAATCTTATCTGACATAGGTAATTACAGTTAGGCATGCACAGTCGCTACTTTGTGAAGGTGTGATGACAAATGAGGCAAATGAGTAGTTAATACTCTCAGTACACTCAGTGCAACCTGGTGCCAAGCTTGACACAAGGCTTGTTTGTTAAATTAGCGAATGTGGATTGGACATGTCCTAAATGTCTTTAAATCTTACGTCTCTGACTAGGCGTTTCAGATCGATAAAATGGAGCCCTTCGTATATGTCTGAAGGCCCTGGAAATAACATTGCTGGGTGCCACCTTGGGGTAGATCAACAACAGATGCTTCAGAAATCCCCCTCATTGTTGCATGAACAGAACTGTGTCCCAAAGGTGTACAGTATCTGTATGTATTACACAAGTGTTTCATGAACTGTAATATCAATGCGTAACATTGATGTGCGATAGCTATGGAATATATTTCAATGACAACACACAGTGCCATGAGGGTAATTCAAGATTACTGTCATGACATAGTTATTGTGAGCGGCTCAACGTCCATAACTACCTGGAGTGAGAGTACTGGGTCACTCTACAGGTCAGCTGGTAGAGATTAGCATCAACATAAACAGGCAAAGGACACACTGACACACAAACCCAAACAAACCACATTAATGGAGAGGTGTGTGTGTGTGGGGGGGGGTCATTGGGCGTGGCAGACCCGTCATTGGTAACCACAACTGTCAATCAGACATGTTGCCTCACACATAACGTTAATGTGTCCAATGCAACCATTTTCACAACATGCTGTAAGTTATGACAAACAGATAGAAAGGGATTATCTTATTGTTGATCATGCAGAGTCATTGTACCGTTGTGCGTCATTGCACGATGAAGAGAGAGGTGAGTCACAGAGGACAGACTGTATGAGAGAGAGAGAGAGAGAGAGAGAGAATTGATGACTAAGTGAAAGAGAGAGTGGGAATGATAGCGTACGCATCCTTTTTATGAGTGACAGTGCAGTGGAGGTTTACCAAATTTCTCCTCTGTCTTCTCAGTAATCCTTGCCTTATGGGCGCATTAGGCTATTGGCACTGACAGCCCTGGTGAATCATGTCTGGAGTCCTCTAAGCCCCTTTAGAGGATCTATCAATTAATTCAGGCAAGGTCGCTACCTCACATACGTCATGAATACCCATAATATCCACAACACATACACCACCCTAGAACATCCGCAGACCCTATCCACGCGCCTCCCCCATCTCTAGACGACTGAAATTAGCAACGCAGCACAGATATATAAAGTGTCAACAGAGACAGAGAAAAAAAAGAGATGACATAAAGAAGGAGAGATGAAAAGAGAAAAAATAGACTGAGATATGGATTAACTCTGTCATAGTGTTAAGCACTATGCATAGCATTTGTGCATGGGAATTACTTTCCTCTTGGCAGAGAACAGTCAGTCTATCCATCATCAGTTCAGCACATGATGCTGGAGAAAGTTAATTACACGTTTCAAATGTCTGTAACAGAAAACTATTACTCATTCATGCTGTATGAAAGATGTGGCACATTTGATAGAGGTATTCTGGCACTGATTTTAAAGGCTATAAACCATTGAGCCATAAACATGTATCTCTGACTAGAACCGCCACTTCATTACTAGCACATGGCGTTTTCTGTGTTGCAACAAGCCTGTCATACATTTATGACCTGCTGATACGCCAAGGGCAAGGAATGACTTCCCATGACTTAACAGTTTCGTTGTTACAGTTTGCTGATAAACAAAATGCCTACATACTGTACTTCAGTAAGTTCTACGTTGCCTTGTGGTGCTGCCTAGAAGGGCTCTGTTCAAGAGCACCATGCTACAGCCTAATTACCTGAGGTTGGTCTGTTCAACGACAACATGTCACTCTGTGTTGTTCAGTGCCAAGAATCACCGTTGCTAATGGGCTTGATGTTTTTGTTTGTGCCTATGTGTACACTTTGAATAGTATTTTGAGTAGTAGTAGCCACTATGTGTGAATATACCTTATTTATGTCTTATGCTTATGTCTGTCACCTGAGTCCACTCTAGATACACAAATGTGCTAGCCTGGCTATCACCAGACTAAGAGAGCTTGAACAGTAGTCTGGGGAGTCTGCGCTGTATTTCTACTGCACAAGAGGCATGATCAATGGGCATCCAGTAATTCAAATGACTCTGTACGCTTGGATAGTACTTCAACCAATCAGACTAATGTTCCGGATGCACCTGGAGGATAAGGCAGTTTGTGATTGGTTCCAGCAAAAGTGGACAGGAAGCAAGAGAGATAAATGTGCAGGTTGCCAGCCTGAGCTGCAGGGCAAAATCCAATCGCCGGCAGATTGGGCCAAAAATTTGCTATCTTACATGTAGTACTATGTGTAGACTCATCTGTGTTTGTCATTCTGTGTGTGTTGTGTGTGTGTGTGTGTGTGTGTGTGTGTGTGTGTGTGTGTGTGTGTGTGTGTGTGTGTGTGTGTGTGTGTGTGTGTGTGTGTGTGTGTTGCTAGCATGCAAAGAGCCTCTAAGGTAACTTTAGACTACTTGGCTGGCTTGCCGCTGGGTGGTAGCAGGCCTGTACTGATCCAAGCAAATACAGATTATATTGAACAAACACAAACGTATTTTCAAAGGTTTCTTTCACTCTCATAGCAATCTGGGGCAGCACCTCTGTGCCAACCACTGGCCATCATCTAACCGTTAACTGAGAACATTATCCCCCCCCCCCCTCTCTCTCTCTCTCTCTCTCTCACACACTCACTCTTGCACTTTACACCTCATTTTTTTCTCACACTTTCAGGAGCTGTATTTTGTTTGTGTAAAGAGCTTATCAAACTCAGACAATTTTGCCATTTTTATAAATGCCAGCAGCCCTTACAAAGGTTAAATGTTTGCGGCAGATTTGCAGTAAACTTGTGGGTGATTTATTATGGGAAACAAGCGAGTTCACTAGAGAATATTGCCAGAAGTTTGTCAATGTTGGCCGCCAGAGGCACACTTCCAATAAAGTGATGGCAACAATGAGTTTTGGTAGACCCTGGTAATCTTTCAGATTAAGGGTCTGGCCACGAATAATGTAATGGCCCAACTCGAGGGGCGGCACCAAGCATGCACTTTAAAATCTCACCGCACGCAATTGGATAACAATACTACCAATGTTTACTCTGACTGATTCCAGACTTCGACGCAATAGAATAATATCAGATACAAGAAACTCTGGCAACAAGCAATGTTACGTTTACCCCAACCATCTGGGGTAACCAATCAAAACGGTGTATCTGATATACGTAGGCGGGCCAGGGGCGAGCTAAACTGATGACGACAATGCTACAACTTTCAAAATCAGTAACCATTGGTCTTAGTATTATCCAATTGCGTCGAAGTCTGGATCTTCGGTCTGGATTTTCCTAGCTACACCAGTAGTGACAAATATGTTTGTCAGTGATTTTCCACCACACTTAGCTAACAGCAAACTTCCAGGGAACTTCTGATGATGAACCCAATTTGCATATTGCTGCGAATTTGCTGCAACATTGCCAAAAGTTGCAGCAATAAACCTAGTTGTTTGCTATAAACCTAATTTGCATGTGAAAATATGACTTGGGGGCAAATCAACCTGACATTTCTGTAAGGGAGTAGAATCCACAGGAGAGGTGATAGATTCCTTGGTTTATAGTTCACCTTACTATGATCGCAGAATTCATAGTTTACCTACCTTATTTTACCACCACACTACTGCTTGCATATCAGGCTTGTTCAAAATTCATTTGAGAATGACTCCTAAATTCAAATTCAAAAACAGGATGTACAATTACAATTCGAATTTGAATTAAAGAGGACATAGAATGGATGAATAGAGTATTGCACTGTGTTCTCTGATGTTAAAATAGTATATAGTCAACTTTGGTTTGAAAAAATAAACTCAATTGCAATTTCACAAGACTAATTAAAACCACATATTTAGGCTGGGTATTGAAATGGTCCGTTTGACTAAATGGCGCCCTCTTTTGGCAACCCCAATTGAACTTCAATGGCTTTGCGACGTCTGACATCACAAGCAAGCAGTTTTGCTGAATCGCACATTTTTTAGTGTCTATTTCTAAGTTCAAGATTTTCATATGAAGGAGGGCACAACCATGCCTCATGTTCATGATAGCTCTTTGTTTATGCACAACCTCTCATAATTCATGAAAACCAAGAAAAAAAATATTTCCATTCTATGTCACCTTTAAAGGAAGTAGAATTGAAATTCGGTAACACTTTACGATAAGGGTACATGAATTCTCATGAATTCATGCATGTATTAATGCATGAATCATGCATTGATTCATCCCTGAATATATCATGAATCATTATGACTTAACATGAATTCACTGATTGTCATTAATGAATTCATGCATAAACAACTCATCATCTTAAGCATTAAGTATGGTTGGCACATCATCATGAATCATGATTAATTAAGCATGATCATGATGACTTTTTGTCGGACAAAATCGTGGACGTCACTGTCATGGAGAAAAAAGAAAAGTTATTACACATGAATTCATGTTAACTAAATGTTATGAGTTATCATGAGTTAATTCATTAACTCATGCATTAATTATACATGAAAAGCTCATTAATTAACATGAATTAATTGTCTGTCATTAATGACACCAGGTATGGACAACAAATCATCCTAAGCATTAGGTACAGTGGATAAATCATTAAGAATAATGTCATAGGGCATTTCCTCATTGGTTTGAGCTCAAATCCATGGCCCTGTAAAGAGTTCTGCAATGGGCACTGTGCAAGAGAGGGAATGTCCCAAACCATCAGGCTATGATCATATCCAGATAGATGACTCACATATAATACACTAACGTGTTTGGATTTATTCCGGCGCTGTGAATAACAATTGTGTCCTCCGAGCCATTTCTCACCAGTTCTGTTTGAATGCAGGCCTTATGTAAACAAGTATACTGTTGCAAGCGCCTGTACAAATAGAACCCTCCCAGACATGACACGTTATTCTTCTCAGCATGGATCACTTAAACAGCAGGGACAAACAGGGGAAACCAAGGGAATTAAATACCCCAGAAAGTACCGTAGCCCCACTATGCCCAAAAGGCCACATATTATGTTCCTACCCATGTCTCAAAGCTTGTGGTTGTAACGTTAAGCTGAGGATCACAGTGCATTGTGCATGGCTCTGAAGAATAACTTTAACACAGAGAGAATGACACATTCGCTGGGTTTTTAGTCCACACTTAAATTATCTGAATAAGAAATGCAAAACCTTTAAATGGATTAAAGGTGCATTAAAGTAACACTATACACATTTTAGTGTAAAACTAGCAAGCTATAGCTACTTAAAATGCATGGAAAACCTTGCAAACACAACCCAGGGTTTATTGGTACTGCTAGAAGCTTCTGAAAGGTGAATAGTTGCGGCATATTTGCAGCAAAGTTGTGGATGTGGATGATGAAACAAATGAGTTCACCAGAATATATTGGCAAACTTCCAGCAAAGTTCTGGCAACAATGAGTTTGGCCAGAACTTTGCCATTAGTGGCAAATGTGTTCGGTGGTGATTTGCCACCACACTTAGCCAATAATGGCAAACTTCCGGGGAACTTCTGGTGATAAACCCAATTTGCTTATGACCTTGATTATGACTGCCGCTAGCGTAGCAGTCATGTAGTTGTTGTCAAAGTTTTTTTTCTTCTTCTTCTTTTTTCCCGTCAATTTTTGGTCAACGATTCCTGGGACACCGTGACACCGGGACACATGAACCTTGGTGGGCATGGTGGGCACAATAGATTTAAAGGGGATTTAAAGAATTACTTGAAATGTTTCACATTCTATTGGTTAGACTTACAGGTCACTTCTCTGGTAACAGGTTTGACTATTTAAAAGCCTCTGCTGGGGGTCTTTCCCACTGGTGTCTGGTTGAAATGTCTGTTGTCAGTGCATTGGTTCACAGTCCTCCTGTGTGCCAGGAGCTATCCCTGTTAGCCGCCCAGCATGTAGGGCTTAGGGCTGGGGTCAGCAGAGTCTCAGTGGGGTTACCGAATCACCCCTATGAAATACTCTACAGAGGGTGTCAATCTTGTGGCTTGAGACCCCTCCTCACACACACACACACACACACACACACACACACACACACACACACACACACACACACACACACACACACACACACACACACACACACACACACACACACACACACACACACAGAGCCTTGTACACACACACACACACACAGAGAGAGAGAGAGAGAGAGAGAGAGAGAGAGAGAGAGAGCCTTGTACATCTTCCATTTAGCCCTGCTGCAAACACATCTGATAGCCATATGTGAAATCACTTCTTTTCTTTTGCAAGGCATATTAAGTGTGTTTAGACGGTCATGACTAGGCTCCCACTGAGTCAGGTGCAGAGAATAGGAGACGATCTCCATAATGTCCATGGCAGTGCAGTGTTGTCAGGGCAACAGCAGGGAAGGGGCATAAAACAATTGCAAAGTGAATCCACATATTTTTCATGAATTTTGCTGATCTCAGCAGGAAATATCAAGTTCTTTGAAGTAGCACAGTCATGGAAAGACTGTTAAAGGCCACAATAAACCTTCACAACTCATACAAATCACATTTCAGGATATATGTATTTTCAGCTTTTAAACTTTTATTGCATTTTTTTTTATTATTATTTTATTCAGTCAAGGTCATTTACTGGAGTCTTCATGACACTGAACGGAAAACATGTAATCACCTTTCATCTCCACAGCAGTAAACATCCTCACAATGGCCGGGTTTCCCAGATTCGTTACGAAGCTCTTAAAAGCCATAAGAACTTCTTATGAGCACTCTAAGAACACTCCTAAGAAGTTCTAAGCACTTACAGTAAGAGCTTCTTAACAAATAGGGAAAGGCGGCCCTTGACTTTAGAAAACACATGTTCAGGCTTGAGAGAAGATGCATAGGCTAAACAGGCATGCTGATGTTTGGCATTGGCTGTTGACAGGAGATGCGATTTGTCCCCTGCAGACTTGGCACCCAATGCATTGTGAAACCTTCACTGCATCAGTGACCTTAGTCATGATTAACAGTTGCGCTCATAAGTTTAAGAACCCACACTAAAGTTGATTAAAAAGAGGAGTAAAAAAATAATCTTTTATGGATCAAGGGTACTCTGCATCCTGATAAATTCCAAAAGCCAAGGGGAGTTCATCAGGATGCATAGTATCCTGGATCCATGAAATAAGTGGCCTTTTATGCCTGCCTCTATGGGAATTTAGCATAGGGGTGTGTATACTTATGCCCACTTTATTTTAAGGAAGAACATTTATTTATTTTACAATGTATTATTCATTCACATATTAGTGTCCTTGATTGGATTTTTTATTTTTTAATTAAGGCATTAAGATCTTATTTCCAAAAGATGATTTTTGTATTCCTCTTTTTAAGTCAACTTGGCATGGTTCATAACCCTATGAGCACAACTGTATCATTAGCCATCATGACCTTTGTTCTCTACTCTGTACCTGAGGTTTATGCTGTGCTCATGTTTTCAAGGTCCTGCCGAGGCTTAAATAAACTATTATGCACAACACAATTCGGAGCACATGACGGAGCAGACAGGATGCTATCGTGTTAAGTCCTTGGAGTGAATTTGACTGATATTAGTTTACAACGCAGCAATTCCCACCTGAGAAGTCTTTGTTTTCTGTCATGTCCTGGGAGATGAGACTCTAAGTGTCAATCCACGACACTTGGGGCATGTAACAGGAAGATGTATGTGAGTGTGTGCAGGTGCGTCTGTGTATACAGTATATGTGTGTGTGTGTGTGTGTGTGTGTGTGTGTGTGTGTGAGTATAATGTCCACAACACCCACACTGGCAGAAAGAAGCAAGCCGTAACATGAGCAGGGAACAGGCTTCAGGTCTGCATTAAGTCTACAATAGAAGAGAACACTTGATAGTTTCTGTTCTCTGTCAGCGTGTAATCTAGGCTACTGAAGTGCAGAAGCAGTATGTAAGTAAAACTGGCCGCAGGAATGAGATAAGATAACTTAGGAAGTGTTGGAAGGAGGCGTGTGTGTGTGTGTGTGTGTGTGTGTGTGTGTGTGTGTATGTGTGTGTGTGTGTGTGTGTGTTGGGGGGGGGTGTGGCTCATAAGCAGGATAACAATTATCGTGATTTAGCGTAGTAGAGATATGGGGTATATGCAAGCAAGTCTATTCAAGAGGTTAATATAAGAATACGGTTGACTCAGGAAGACGCAGTACTGACGAACCAAAGGTTGCAATGGATGATCTTATGAGGGGTGAATGAACGTTAATGACATTAATAGTGACATGAAGATTGCTGACAGAGGACTATACAAATGTGTTTAGCCATTCAACTTTTGATCGAATTGCTTTTTCAGCTAGAACCCTGGGTAACATGTTTGTTTAGAGAACATGTTAACCATTAATAATGTGTGTATTGTAGGCAATGTAGTAGTGCTCAATAAAGGCCCAGTCACATTACAGGCGGCATGCGCTGTGCTCACCGCTAGAATGCTCTTGGTTGAGGTAACGTTCTAACGATTGTTGTTGTGGTTACCGCTGGGTTCCGCGCAAAAGACCATTGACTTACAGCGCGCCACGGTCAAAGTTCAACATATTTCAACTTTGACCGCGGTAGCGCAAGAGCGGCAAAGCGGCAAAAATGGCGCTATACTGAGCGCAGCGGCAGACCAGTTCTTGCGCTCTCAACCCATTGAAAGTAATGGGTTTCATAGCGCATGCCGCGTCTGATGTGATGGGCCCTTAAGTCTGTATTTCGCATCCTTACACATTTATTAAGTCTTGAACAATTTCTTATTACTGAATAGGTGATTTATTAAGAAAAGTGTTGGTCTTGATCTAAGGTTACTGATATACAGTATGGCTAAACATAGAATAGCTTTCTAATGCATTGTCTTATGTTACTATTCTGTCACATAGTCAGTCTTTTAAACTATCCATTCCATATTTCCATCCATCCATCAAAATAAAACAAATAATAATTAAGGCCTAATAAATGTACAATGATGCTTCATTGAGGACGAGTGCATACTAATGCCTTCACATTACTTAGGCATTCATTATTAACATACGGTATGTTCCCTAAATGAAAGTGTTGCATTATCCACAGTCTATGGAATAGACTAGACATATTAGACGACGTACTAATACGTATTAGAGTGCCTATGTCCGCACAGTGTCCGTTTGTTTCGCTGCTTCGTTCACCAAATTTCTTGAGTTTTGCTAACAAACAAAGAAATAAACAAAAAAATGCACACATGTGAAAACGTAACCTCCTTTGTGCAAGTGTAGCAGGACTAGGTCCATGCCCCTTTTAGTTAGCTTGGCAGTGCCCTTCTCAGTGGCTCTGGGCAATTAGCCCTTTTCACGTGATGTCAGACGAAGCTCTGCTGGGTATCCTCCGGCATGTCCAGCCGCCAAATACTACAGAAGAAGAAGAATGGGTTTCATCAGGTCCCTTTCCACAGGTGTATACAATCAAGCACCATGCAGTCTGCATTGATAATCAAGGTGCTTGATTGTATACACCTGTGGAAAGGGACCTGAGAGACTTGCGTCGCAATCTTGGGAGTTCGCTCCGTCGTTCTTGAATTTGGTGTTTCTAGAAAAGGTAGTTCAAACTCTCAATCGTAAACAAGGACGCAAAGTTTGGTCGCTTGAACTACTGCCCCTGGGCAGTCGCACCTGTGTCGTACCTTGGGAGTTCCAGTTGGTGATGTCGTCAGTGCAAGATCGCCTGACCAAAAATCACAAGCGCCCAACCAAAAATCACTAAGTTGTTGTTTTTTCGTGACTCAATGATTGCGCTGTACTGAAGGCTAATATAAATTAAAATACCTTTGGGCTCATTCTTGCTACGTGTGTTACCTTGCGTTCATTTGCGTGTTGGTTTGCGTTTTGGTAGGCTACTGTTATGATATTTACAAACCCTCGGGTCAAGCACACCGTTCATTAGTATAGTGGTTAAGGCAGGTGGCTCATCATCACAACATCGTAGGTTCTTTTCCCATATGCATCTCACATGCTTTTGTTTCTGACTAGTGAAACGTGGAAATAACCATAATAAGTAATGTCGTGGAACTATTAAACTGATGTTGTGTTCCTGGCCACTCGATGTAAAGCAATTAAATATATTTAGGGTCTAACCTATCGTTGTGTGTGGTATGCCTGCTCTTACTCAAAAGTGACATGGAGAGGTAAGATGCGAACTTGGGCCGCTTGCGCAATGTACTGACATGCAACAGCTGAACCACCAGACACCGATTTAGTATTGTGATCATTTGTAATTAGTCTAGGCCATATATATTTTGTACAGATATTTTTTAGATATTTCACAAAAATAAGTACATATATTGGACAGCTTAAGTAAACTGTTTCATGTGCTTGCATAGGTTTACGTTTTTTCCTGATAGCAATGATAATGCCAGCATGAATCACTTTGGGTTTAAATTAGACACGTCGACACATAGTGGGTGCCTCTCAACATCCCTCCTCGATCCTCGGTCCTCTATCCCATTGTTGCCGCCCCATCATTCAGTGAGGACGAGGATCGAGGAAGGAAAGGAGGATCTATAAAAGACAAGTGGGTGGGGTATTATACGTTGACACTTTTTCCACCAATGAAATGTGCCGCTGCGTCCTCAACAACGTTGTTGGAACAACGGTGTTCGAACACCGGAGGTAGCGAATTGCGACACAAGTACGATGCTTTCTGGAAACAGGTGTAACACTGTCGTTGTTTTATCGCAAGTTGCGCCGCACCATGGTGGTTTAACAACGCCGTTGCTAACTCTTCTAGAAACGCACCCCTGGAGAGTACTACTGCTGTTAGCGAATCCACACTGGAGAGTAATACTGACTTGAGCGAACCCACACTGGAGAGAACACTCCCTATGTTTTAATGATGATAATAAAAAAAGAGTTTATTTTTGGACACACGCTTCTCTGGTTTTCTGTGACCCCGAACCGTGTTGCCTGGTAGCTAAATCCATTAACCAGTCTCAAACCATTCATATTGTGAGGGGAAGGGCCTCAGATGGCGTAGTCGACATGTTGCAAGGTAAAGCAAACCATCCACTTTGCCACATTTGGCGTAGTTGGCAGAGGATCATATAGCAAAGCCAGAGATGTGTGTTCCAGTGTTTTTCTGTCTTTTGTAATTTTGTGTCTTTGCTTTGTCATATTACTATTGGTTTATCTTTATTTTTTTCTCAAAGACAAAACAGCAGCTGTTTGTGGGACCAAGGAGTCAGGTAGGCTTGGTTGGTGCATGGCCAGCTTCGTTTGGGTTGTGTCCCCCCCCCCCCCCTGTGCCTTCCTGGTGCCCTTTCTCCTCCTCCCCCCCCCCCCCCTTCCGATTTTGTACAGTGTGTAGCTCACTGCAGCGCTGTAGCCAGGGTAGCTCCCCACCTACGCCTTTGGATCATGGGTCGCCATGAGGGCGACAGCCATTAGCGGGGCCTGGTGTTGTTGCCTTCCTGGTACCCCCTCTCCTCCTTTCCCCCTCCCAAATTTTGTACAGCGTGTGGCTCAATGCAGCGTTGTAGCCAGGGTAGCTCCCCACCTACGCCCTTGGGTCATGGGTCGCCATGAGGGCGACAGCCATTAGCGGGGCCTGGTGTTAATGCCTCCCTGGTACCCCCCCCCCCCCCTCCTCCTTTCCCCCTCCCAATTTTGAACAGTGTGTAGCTCACTGCAGCGCTGTAGCCAGGGTGGCTCCCCATCTACGCCTTTGGGTCATGGGTCGCCATGAGGGCGACAGCCATTAGCGGGGCCTGGTGTTAATGCCTCCCTGGTACCCCTTTCCCCCTCCCAATTTTGTACAGCGTGTGGCTCAATGCAGCGTTGTAGCCAGGGTAGCTCCCCACCTACGCCTTTGGGTCATGGGTCGCCATCTGAGCGATCTCGGCGGTTACAGAGAACGGCAACATCAAGGCATCTTGGTTCCAGTTCCGACGAACGCTGCTGTTTTGTTTCGTGCTGTGTTTGTTTTGTTTGTTTCATTCCGTTGTTGAGTCGGCTGTGTTTAGCCACCACAAACCTGATTAACTGAAGTGACGACAGGTGTTGATTAACTGAAGTGACGACAGGTGTGTGCTGTTTGCTTACCGAGTGACTACGAATGCAGTTAGGTTACGGAGGCTATTCCAGCTTGTTACACTGTGTGTCATGATTGTCACCCTTTCCTGCGTGTAGTGATTGTGATGTTTTACATTGTTTGCCGTGACAACTGAGTGCATTTGCAGTGCTATTTATTCACGAGTGTCTCATTCCCTGAATAGTCACCTCTACTGACTTTAGCGAACTCACTCTGGAGAGTACTACTGCTGTTAGCGAATCCACACTGGAGAGTAATACTGACTTGAGCGAACCCACACTGGAGAGAACACTCCCTATCTATCTATCTACAGTATCTATCTATCTATCTATCTATCTATCTATTAAAGCAAGGGACGTCTGTCTGTGTGTCACTCTGTCTGTCTGTCTGTCTGTCTGTCTGTCCCACGCATAACTCTCGAACCGCTCATCCGACTGACCTAAAATTTGACATAAGTCTTACTTATGACATGCGTGAGTGCAGTGCAAAGTTTGGTCGTTTTTGGACAAAAAATGACAAAGATATCGTTAAATTAAGCAAACTAAAATTCTACCGCTCTCTATAGCCACTCCCCTTCTCACTGTCACTTAGGCTACTCCAGCATAGAAAAAAAACAGCATAGGCAAAAAAAAAAAGCCAAGCCGTCGGACACTCATGTTGGTAAGCATGGCTGTACTCTACATCAACAACCGGTTGATGATTCGTTGATCTTGGATAAAAGTTGATCTTGGATAAGCGTGGTGAGTCCGACACACATGCACCCATGTTGGTAAGCAGGCTTTAACATATGAAACGTAACGTTGCATGCCTATTCCACATCAACAACCGCGGTTGATGAGGGAAATAAACTTTAGCCTACTCTACGAACGGTTGTCACGTTGCAACTTTGAATAGAACACAACACTCAATGCATCCAACATGTCAAAACACTCACGTTTGGGAATGACTGTCCCTTGCATAGATGTCGCATAAATCCATAAATCCCTCTGACACATCACAACTTCACATGTGAACCGACAGCCCCGCACAGGCCAGATGTGCTTCCCGAGTGAACATTTGCCCTCATAGCAAGGCAATTCTACGCAGTTAAGACACATAAACTCACTGCACATAGCTACGCAGTGTCCTGTAGGTCTGCATTCCGGTAGGCTATAACAGACACCTACAAGACACTAACATTCTACATTTGGAATCCGTATCAGTGGTCACACAAAATATCATTAAACATTTCCATATTATTTATTTAGGTAAGCCTAGGCTATGTGTGGCTTATAGGCTAATCATTTAGAGTTTAGCAGCAACTAGCCTACAAAACATTTTTCCTTATATTGTTTTGTTTCCTGCAGATTTAGCATCTCTATCTATCTATCTATCTATCTATCTATCTATTAATGCAAGGAACGTCTGTCTGTGTGTCACTCTGTCTGTCTGTCTGTCTGTGTGTTCCACGCATAACTCTCAAACCACTCATCCAACTGACCTAAAATTAATTTGACACATGTATTGCTAATGACATGCGTGAGCGCAGTGCAAAGTTTGGTCATGTTCGAACAAAAAATGACAAAGATATCGTTAAATTAAACAAAATACAACTCTGCCGCAATCCCACAATTCTACCGCTCTCTGCACTAGCCACTCCCCCTCACTCTCACTTACTCCAGCATAGAAACAAAAAAGCCCATTTCGCTGACAAACTCCGTGTTCATGGAAATTACGATGTCTCACGTAAACAACGGACCGTTTCAAGATTGTTCATGTTGGATAAGCGTGGTGAGTCCGACACACATGCACCCATGTTGGTAAGCAGGCTGTTAAAGTCACGTAACGTTGCATAGGCTACTCATCAACAACCGCGGTTGCCTTGCGCTTCATAGCACTGGCATGGCCATGGCATAGACGGGCCATGCATGCGGTTAGCTTTAGGCTATCATTTCCCAACAACAGCAAAAACGCACGGGTATGTAATGTGTCTAATAGCCATTAGCTGCAACTCAAACGCCTTTCCCCTTCACTTTTTTATTACCTTGCAAAGAGTAAAAAGCTCTAACAGCACGGGCCTGATTCTCATCACCAATCTAACATGATCTACCTGCATCAACGTCATTGGGCAACACGTTTCTTGGAAAACATTGTTTGCACGGGCACTGCACTAGTGTTTTAATGAATAGAATAGAAAATAGAATAGAATATATACTTTTTTGATCCCGTGAGGGAAATTCAGTTCTCTGCATTTAACCCAATTTAACCGAATTAGTGAACACACAGCACACAGTGAACACACAGTGAGGTGAATCACACAACCCAGAGCAGTGAGCTGCCTGCCCAACCAGCGGCGCTCGGGGAGCAGTGAGGGGTTAGGTGCCTTGCTCAAGGGCACTTCAGCCGTGGTGGACTGGTCGGGGATCGAACCGGCAACCCTCCGGTTACAAGCCCGATGCGCTAACCAGTACACCACGGCTGCCCCAAAATGGTGGGATGTGAACCCGGAAATGAATAAACTTCATTTGATGATGATAAAAAAAGAGTTTATTTTTGGACACACGCTTCTCTGGTTTTCTGTGACCCCGAACCTGTGTTGCCTGGTAGCTAAATCCATTAACCAGTCTCAAACCATTCATATTCTGAGGGGAAGGGCCTCAGATGGCGTAGTCGACATGTTGCAAGGTAAAGCAAACCATCCACTTTGCCACACAAGCAAAAGCACAACACTTGAAGAGGTTGAAAGCAAATATAATTATGTGAGACTTTGTAGCTCCTTTTCATTATTATACTGTACATGTACAGTGTTAAATTGCCAGTCAAAGGGCCAAGATTTCCTAGCAGCGCCCCAGACTACATGTCCCACATTGAAGTAAAATAAATGACCTGCTCAGTCCAGCACATTCTCTTCGCAAAAATGTGTGTGTGTGTGTGTGTGTGTGTGTGTGTGTGTGTGTGTGTGTGTTCGCGTGCTTGTAGAAATGCAAGTTCATTTCAATCCTCTACCAACACTTGGCTCAACACCATGATTTACAGGTCGACTGGTGTACAGTCACTAAATGTACACATAAAAGGATATATAGCCTCCCAAGAACGGAATTCCACACAACTTGCCACGCATTCAGAAGGTGTTATAATGATCATACACTTCAAATGTTGTGCTGTTCTGAACATGTCACCTCATTTTTGCTTTTTCTTTCATTTTTAACTAACCCTACCCTCACTTTAGGAGGTCCAGTGCAGAGGGTGGGTGTTGGATCAAAACGAAAACCAATGGCTCTGTGTCATCCTTGTTAATCCAGAAGGAAAAAACTAAACCCGGACTAAACCCAGCAGTCCAAATAAATAAATAAATAAATAAATATGAAATGTGTGGGGGTAGTAGGTTTTGCATAGTGTTTTCTGTAAGCAACTGGGCCATTATTAGATTGATTTGCTAGGACAGATAGTCTTGCTTGATGTTACATAATAACAACAACACATTAACGTGTGCATTAGCAAGAAAGTTATGGTGGTGACATCTTGTGCTCATGTAGTGATTTCATTCTGTCTGTGTCTGTTTGTCTGTTGTGTGTGTGTGTGTGTGTGAGTGAGAGAGAGAGAGAGTGTGTGTGTGTGTGTGTGTGTGTGTGTGTGTGGTTGAATGAGAGACTATCTGCAATGTTGTGTGTGGCCATGCCCATACACAGACTCATGAGGTTGACTATATTTGCATCGTTGTTTTATTTTGCATGCCCTAGGTCAGCTTCTCATTGCATAAGAGGTCTCCCTAGCTGACTGTGTGTGTGTGTGTGTGTGTGTGTGTGTGTGTGTGTGTGTGTGTGTTTGGTGTGTGTGTGTGTGTGTGTGTGTGTTTGGTGTGTGTGTGTGTGCGGGGATCACATCATCATGTTCACGTGCGTATTTAACGTGTTTTCTCACATGCATGCTGACAAGCACACACAGTCCTGTTACACATGTGCCAACATGTGAAGAAAACCAGACTCGTATACCACAGAACAGAACACCAGTCTGGCACGTCGGCTAACACCTAGGGTCTCCATGCTGCCTGAAAAGGTGCCTACACACACACACACACACACACACACACACACACACACACACACACACACACACACACACACACACACACACACACTTCATCCACAATAGTGTTCAGTATGGGTGTTTGAAAAACATTCCATGGCAATTCCATCTCTGTAAGGGGAACAATTCACACACACACACACACACACACACAGAGAGAGAGAGAGAGAGATACAGACATGACCAGCCCCTCAGTTATCACGGCCTTGTATATAGGCCTATGTTTATGCTAACTGCATGGTTTTAACATCACCATCATATTTTCTTTTATTTCCCTCTGGGGTGTACCTGCCTGGTATTTTACATGCTTAAAACAACTTTCCTGAATTTGCATGAATAACTATTTGCATAAATGCAATCCAAAGACTATGTTGCTGCATGCCCAGATGATGCAACTAAGTCAACTAACGTGATCACATTGTTATAATATTGACAGACTTCAAGCTCATCACAGCCAGGCATCAAAACTCTCTGAAAAAGAGGTCTGAAAATGGGTCAGAAATGGATCTTCTACTGTATACTGTACAGTAGAGTACATACTGTACTCCTGGATGTACTGTATGTGGTTTTATGAAGCCTACAGTAGCATCTGATATTTCTTCAATAACAATTTCACGCCTGTTAGCCTTCTCTTTCTCATTGTGACATTCTGGTGAAAACGTTGCTTGTCAATAGTGCTGCTCAGTGCTGATCATTTGTTTTGCCCTATACTGTCGCTTGTGTCTGGGTCATATTTACAGATCGTTGAGCTGGCCAAAGAACCCTACAGGACTCAATAGGCATGTTCAGCTTCCATTAGAAGCCTGAATGATATATTTACAGAGGGTCGGTCATCCAGCCAAGCAGCACATGGCTGTGGAATGGCTCTGGCTGTGATCTGGCAAAGGTCCACAGCAGCTCTCCGATGAATGGGCCGGCTCTGTCAAAGACTCCTCACTGCAAATTCACTCTGGCCTTTATGCTGGCGACAGCTTTGCTTGTTAGTTTTGCTGGCAGACTAATAAATTATTACAAAATGAAAGATTTACTGGTGACTTTTTGAATTACAGCCTATTAATTAGAGTGTTACTGCTAATGAGATGTCATAAACAGTAACTGATATGGTTGTAGGCTAGTGGTTATTACTGGGTAAATGTAAAACTAGGATATCAGATCCAATCTAATCCTGGTGCATTAGAATCCTGTAATGCAATTATAGATTACTTAAAATGACCAACAGGGGACATCCTGGTAACAACATTTATAACGTCTATGTGGCAGTATAACAGTGATGTTCAGTCTAAAGGATTCAAAAGGTCAGGTTGCTGTTTGCCATTGTAATTAAAATGGTACATCACAATTATTTCACACATCTTTATATTGCTGAAAGGAGAATCCTAGTTAACCTGGACAAATCCACAGTGTAGGCTAAATGACGGCAGAAGTAACTGAATTACAGTGCAAGAAAAGTTTGTAGGCCTACTATCACTTGGTAATAGACAAATGTGGAGAGTAAATGTTTCACCAGCTTTCTGAAAGTAGTTAAATCATGCTGCCTGCCCAACCAGCGGCGCTCGGGGAGCAGTGAGGGGTTTGGTGCCTTGCTCAAGGGCACTTCAGCCGTGGTGGACTGGTCAGGGATCGAACTGGCAACCCTCCGGTTACAAGCCCGAAGCCCTAAACAGTAGGCCACGGCTGCCCCAGGAGGAGGAGCAGGTGCAGGAAGAGCAGGAGGAGGAGGAGGTGGAGCATGAGGAGTAGGTGGAGCAGGAGGAGCAGGAGGAGGAGGTGGTGGTGGCTCCTGTGCTGTGCCCGCCTCCTGCAGAGTGCCCAGGAGCTCCCGCTCAAAGGCACTCAAAGTGCCCTTTCCTCTCCTCTTCCTCATTGCAGGACGAAAATGAGGGGTCGAAGGGCCTGCGTCCTCCAGGTCTCCAGCCTCCACAGGTGGGAGGGTGGGTGCAACCAACGGGGTGTGCACAGCCAGAGGGTAGGTGCAGGTGTGGGGATGGGGGTGTGAACAGTCAGTGGAGCAGGTGGGGATGAATGGGCACAGCCAGTGGGGCAGGTGCAGGTGTGGGGGTGTGCTCAGTCAGTGGGGCAGGTGTGGGGATGGGCACAGCCAGTGGGGCAGGTGCAGGTGTGGGGGTGTGCACAGTCAGTGGGGCAGGTGGGGATGGATGGGCACAGCCAGTGGGGCAGGTGCAGGTGTGCACAGTCAGTGGGGCAGGTGTGGGGATGGGGGTGTGCACAGTCAGCAGGCCAGGTGCAGGTGGGGGGTGTGCACAGCAAGTGGGGCAGGTGTGGGGATGAGCACAGCCAACGGGGCAGGTGGGGGGTGGGTACAGCCAGCGGGGCAGGTGGGGGGTGGGTACAGCCAGCGGGGCAGGTGTGGGGATGAGCACAGCCAACGGGGCAGGTGGGGGGTGGGTACAGCCAGCGGGGCAGGTGGGGGGTGGGTACAGCCAGCGGGGCAGGTGTGGGGATGAGCACAGCCGACAGGGCAGGTGTGGGGATTGACATAGCCAGCGAGGTAGGGTGGGCGCAGCTGAGGGGAGTGTGCCAATGGTGCCTTCCAGGTGCCTTCCTAACCTAAGCGTGCTCATGAAGACATGATAGATGAGGTACTGTTGCTCATCTGTCTGTCATCGCATAAAGCCCGCCCGGACATGTTCAGATCAGATTCAGGCATCATTCATATGTAGAAATAAATCTGTTATGAGTCGGATATGTGCCAATGCGACTGTAGTCTAATCAGTCAGATCAGATATTCCCTGTCATTTCCAACTTGCGCATGGTTAAAAATGCCCACAATCTTTCCGTTTTCATATAACATTATATACAATGTTGCTTTCAGTTTCGCGTGAACGCAAGACTGGCAGAGCGGTGTAATTAAAATGAAAACAGAGATGGAAAAGTTGCATTAAAAGTGGTAGGCTCTCCACTTCCTATTTTGCAGATTTCTCAAGATACTTTGGAAATGAAAGTAAACAACTGACCACCAAAAAATCCACTAGAATGCTAGAAAACGTTTTTTTGAAAAGTTGGCAGGTATGTAAACCATACACCACAACATCGACATCAAAACAGACGCACTCTCTCTTGTACCTACTTAGGTGGAAAGAAACTTAGGTGTCATGCGAGATGACCAGCTCCTTCTCTGACTATGTTGTCTCTGTCACACGGTCATGTTGCTTCGCACACCATGGTTATGTCACACCTTGGCCGGGTTTCCCAGATTCGTTAAGAAGCTCTTAAGTGCTATGAACTTCTTAGGAGCGCTCTAAGAATGTTCTAAGAACACTCCTAAGAAGTTCTTAGCACTTAAGAGCTTCTTAACGAGTCTGGGAAACCCGGCCGACTACGGCAATGCCCTCCTCACAGGCTTTTCAGCTTGTGCGGTAAAACTGGCACAGATGGTCCAGAACTCTGTGGCCCATCTGGTTTTTTTTTTTAGTACTTTTATTGCATGTTTGTCCATATATACAGTACAAACTTCACTTACTTCAACTAACTTACATTGCATTCATTTTTTGTTTTGTTTTGTTATTAAGGATAAAGCAACAAAAAAAAAAAAGGCAGAAGCAAACCGAGAGGGGGGGGGGGGGTGGGGGGGGGGCAATAACATAATCTATAAAAAATAAATAAATGAATAAAGAAAAAGGACTGTGTAGGGGAAGGGGAGTTACATATATATGCCCTATGTGTAATTGCTTATTGTTGAGTATTTTTGGGGGGGTAGGGGGGGGGGGGTGTTCTTGCGTGTGTGTGTGTGTGTATATGTGGGTGCGTGTGTGTGTGTGTGTGTGTATGTGCATGTGTGTGCGTGCGCATGTAAAGTTGTAGTTGTTATTGAGGGGGAGGGGCGGGGAGGGGGTATTCGTTGTTGTACATTATGTGTACATAGGTGTGGGTGTGTGTGCATGTGTGTTGGTGTGGGTGTGTGTGTGTTTGTGTGCGTGTGTATGTGTGTGAGTTCAGTGTATTTAAGCCTACAAGTATTGTTAACTTTTTATTTTAATTGCATACAAGCAAATCATGTCCTGTGTGGAATATTATTAATTAAATTGTATCATCTTATATTATTAAAGTAATTTGTTATTTTGTGTACTATTCTATCCGGGTATAAGTTTTCCCATTTGCCAAGCTGATCCCTAATTTTAAAAGTGAGTTTCTCCATTTCCAAAATGTTTTCTATTGTGTTGTGCCACTTACCTAAGTCTGGGGCTTTTGCTTGCTTCCAATTCCTGGTTATTTGTTTTATTGCAGATAGTCTTAATATATTGAATAATATTTCGTATTTAGGTTCCATTTTGTCAGACAAATTAATACCAAGTAAGTTTTCTGTTGTTACGTTCTGCTGTAAATCAAAAATAAATTTAATTGCTTCACCAAATTCCTCCCAGAATGTTTCTAAGGCTGGGCAGAAAAAGAAAATATGACTATAGTTTGCGTTTTGTTCTCCACAGCTTCTCCAACAACTAGTTCCTTGTTGGGTGAATTTACTACATTTGTCAGGTGTAAGAAAGAATCTCTGTTGTACTTTCCAAGCAAATTCATTCCAATATCTTGATTGTGTTATTGCACAGTTTTCTTTTAACGAAGATCTCCAGTGTTCTCTTGTAATATCAATTTTTAACTCTTTTTCCCATTTTTCTTTAACTTCAGCCTTTACATCGGTTAGTTTTTGTAATATTTTGTAAATTTTTGAAAGATTCCCCTTACCTTTATTCCTATTGTGGATTAAATATTGTACTAAATCATTTTCTATTTCCTCCACTAACTTTTCCTTAACATAGCTTCTTACCTGTAGAAACTTAAAAAAGTGTCTTTTATCCAAGTCATATCTAGAGGCTATATTTTCATATGTGTCTACTGTATTTCTATTCATAACTTGTGCAAATGTTATTAATCCCTTCTTTGCCCAGCAATCTAAAATATGATCCATTCTATTTGGTAGGAAATCTGGGTCGTGTGCCATTTCTCTGAGATGTATACAGTCTGTCTTTATATTTATTTTTTTACAAATTCGTTTCCAAGTTCTTATGGTGCTCAAAATGCAAAAATGTTGCCCTGTATGAAGATTTTGAGTCTTTGAGTCCAAAAAAGGTAAGGTCCCCAAAGACACCGTTGTGAGTTCTCTTTCTATATTAATCCATTTAGTTTCTAATGCTATGTTCATCCATTTCATTATTGTTTGTATTTGTGTTGCATAGAAGTAATTTTGCCCATCTGGTTTTCAGTCAGCCCAAAAGGACACGTTACCCCACTGTTAATTGAGCTCCACTGCCTCCCTTAGCTGCCTGCATCAAATTCAAGTCACTGATTCTTCCATACAAAGTGATTGGTGGGCCTGCAACCACTTACTTAAGTGCTCTCGTAAAGGTTTATGTTACCGTTCGGCCACTGCGATCCTCAAAGGATTGTCGTCTGGCACTGCCGCCCCCACACCCACAACAATCCAGATTTTTTCCATCTGTGGTCCCCCAATGGTGGAATGATCTGCCAAGTTCCATCAGAGTAGGGGCATCCCTCTGAATCTTAAAAAAAAAACCTCTTCCAAGAATACCTCCTCTCCTAGGGCTTCTGACAACCTCACACACCTAATATGTACCTAATTCACTTTCCTCTCCTCTCTTCTCTACCTCCTCTTCTACTTCTCATTTGACTAGTACAAATACTAGTATTTATTGACAGATGCAGTGATAAACACTATAGTCTCCTCTGTACTGTAGTTAAATGTTATTCTAATGCTGTAGCTGTAGCCCTGTAGGCTAGTTTAAAAGTGCAAATGTTAAAATTCTTAAATGTTAATAGTTTAAATGTTACTAGTTGCTGTAGTTGTAGATCTGTAGGTTAAATATTAAAGTGCTTATCAAGGCAACTTGCAAACTACTGGCACTACTACTGCTTTTTCAGATGCTGCGTGATATTACTGCACCCATGGTGCGTTTGCAAGTTGCCTTGATTATTACGCCAGGTGAGAGTGTAGTTCCATGTCAAATCAGCCTAGAAAAACGCCAGATTTCATTTTCAATTGGTCTTATTGCACTTTCTAACTTGAGAAGAGACACGTTTTAAATGGGAAAATTACCGGAAATCTTAGTCACTTTTAAAGGGATAATCCGGAGTGAAATGCACTTTAGATCAATTTTTCGGACTATTGGGAGTACATACGTTGAGTTGACACCAAAATCATGTCATTCGGATGTATTTTGAGAATGTTCGAGTTCACAGTTTTTAGCCAAAACTCGTTAGCCTGGAAGTGACCGGGGCAAGTCCTTTCGCCGCTACAAAACGCTATTTTTATACCTCTTCTACTGTTCCAACCAACACTACACTTACGTGGCAGTGAGTAGAGGGTCCCTAAAGCCAAACCGAAGTATCCCCACGTCTTTATGTGGTCGGATAGAGAGTCCAGAATCCGTACCTTTCCGGAAATGTTATTAAAATGTTGTTAACGCGTTGCTAGCTGCAGCAGTGACATTTCCGGAAAGGCACTGACTCGATTAAATTCATTCTGGACTCTCTATCCGACCACATAAAGACGTGGGGATACTTCGGTTTGGCTTTAGGGACCCTCTACTCACTACCACGTAAGTGTAGTGTTGGTTGGAACAGTAGAAGAGGTATAAAAATAGCGTTTTGTAGCGGCGAAAGGACTTGCCCCGGTCACTTCCAGGCTAACGAGTTTTGGCTAAAAACGGTGAACTCGAACTTTCTCAAAATACATCCGAATGACATGATTTTGGTGTCAACTCAATGTATGTACTCCCAATAGTCCGAAAAATTGATCTAAAGTGCATTTCACTCCGGATTATCCCTTTAAGCATGATGCTAGCAGGCAAGATGCTACTGGTCTAATCCGTTTCAATGATCTATGCTAGGCTGAAGCTAAAAGTTGTATCGCCAGACTCACAGAATGGCTGGATGAACGGGAAAAAGGTAAATATCAATTGTTTTGCTCGTGGGGAGGTGGAAAATGAGCTTATTTCAAAAAATGGTGGAATATCCCTTTAAAATGTAGTTACAGTGTGTGTAAGAGTACCATAATGTTTCTCTTACAATTTAATGATCCTCAATAGAGTCATGTAAAGGTTAGCAAAGCATTTAAATGCAACGCCCCAAGGGAAGATGTCGCTCTTTCCCAGGGTGCTCAACCTGATGTCCATCTGTTGCTTTCTTACCTATTTTGGTCTTTATGGCCTGTCTGTTTAACTCTCATTATGTGTTTTGAGTTGGGATATAAATAGAGATGGTTGGGTTGAGACACCACAGATCTGGATTACTTGGATATCTGCACATTCTGGTCATTTTCCTTTGCATGTCTGTAGTTTTTTCTACAATTGACCACTGGAACCACAGTCCTTGAGCGTTTTCATCTGTTATTTCTGTAAAATTCCAGAATATATAATTAAAATCCCTTTCACTGACACTATGCAGTGTTTACCAGTAATAGAGCACTTACTACAATACTAAACACCATTTAATGTAGATAGATAGATAGATAGATTGATAGATAGATACTTTATTGATCCCCAAGGGGAAATTCAAGAATATGTATACTCTATACTGCTGTTTAATGATAAACAATCAATTAATTGATTGAGTTTGGGCACCTGTTTGTTGAAAATAATGCATGAGGGATTTATTGTGTGTTGTTCATGTTTATTTGTGTTAACTATATTATCTAATGCCAGTTAAGGGATTTCCAGTGAGTTTACAGGTCCTTTTCAAGCTGCATACTGTACATTTCTTTGCAGCCAGTATACTGGAGTATATTGCAGCTCTTCATACAAATGTAGTGTTTGTAACTCAACTGCACGTGTTTGTGCTTGCTTTGAATGTTAATTTGAGCAAGAGTACTATTTATCACTGGCTGCTTACCATAGCGCTTAAGTGTACTGAACATAAAGGTGTCAGGAAAAGAAGTGCAAGATGGTATCCCTTGGTTGATAGATCATGGATAAGCCACCCCGAGAGGCCTGTTGTATTAGGTCAGCTGGTGAACATCTTCGAACATGTCAGCTGGTTATAAATCATGACAGTGGGCTTAAATGTGCATACACAAGCACATGTAGGTATGTGCCCCAGGATGGATGCTTTCTCTGATTTGTTTTTGATACAGTCAGCTTCACTCTGAATTCTATCTTAACAGGCAGGACACTAACGTTGATTAGATCAGTTGTAATGGCACTTTAATTGCCCTAATCATATCAGAGATATGCTGAATATCATTTGACTATCTGTTTGATCACTCGATCATGAGGCATAGTCAAGTATCAAGCATATTCTCTCGCCATTACCTTTATAACCCACAAACATCCTGTGATGAGTGTGACAGACCTAAATACATGTCATACTTGTCCCCGAGTTATAATTATCTTAACGCAAGCCCGTATGGCATTTTCTCTCATACTGTATTTGATGCAATGGAAAAAATCTCAAGAGATTTCCACCAACGTTTTTTTTCCCTCTGGCTGGAATCCGTGCTATCTGTGCTGCAGCGGAGCAACCAACTGGCCGTGCCAAGTTGGGTCTTTCCTATTGCCCTATATGATCCGGCTGCTTGGACGGCGACCAGGAGTGTGGCGATATGAGACACCAGTGGCAGCCGTGGCCAAAGCCTCAGCACTCAGCGGGGGCCCATGGAGCAGCCATCGGCTCACCATAGTGCAACAGGCCATCTGCCAAATCCACCTCAAAAACAACAGCCCTGATTGCTCCGACAAACAACCTTACACAACTTTATTCATGACGCCCCCCCCCCCCCTTCCATTTGTTGCTTGAGTGTCTACAATATGAATGTCCAGAGTAAACCTTATCCCAATCTGTACATTGTCCTAACTACTCATTTATTGTGGTCATCTGCTTGTAATTAATACAAAACGTTACAATTTCCAGAAGACAGCTATTTTACAGGAAAAGGATAGGGGGAAAAAAGATAACGTCATGCGACGTGCAATCCTCACTCATCACTCGTTTTCAGCTTTTGTCTCACTCCATTTCTATCAGCTTCCTCCACCCATGTCTTTTAACTTACTGGCAGTCTTGTCAGCCATCAAAAGTGATTGGTTGCATTGAATGTGTAACCACAAGACATTCAATTAATGAGCAGCAAAGTGGTGTCTCTCAGACAGGAGCTGGCTGGTTTTGTGCACTGCTCTGTGTTCTAGCTCGCTCATAACTGACACATGATTACTCTTAATGACCTGATGGGTTTTGAGGTGAATTGACTAAGCAATGTCTTTCTATTAATGTTCATCATCCTCCATCTATCCATCATATTTTAAATGGCCACAAATGGGTGGAAATGCTCATTGATTCCGACAGATCAACTCATGACCGAGACAGAGAGTGCCGAGAGTTGTTAGTTGAGATCTATAAATGAGTGATCAGGAATCACAAGCACACAGCATTTCAAATGTTGGGCCAAGGACAGCAGTCTGAACCAATGTGACTTGGTCCATATGTCCCAGGCTCCTGACCAGGGTCAGCACTGGACCACTGATCGGGTTCGGCCTGGTGTGCTTGTTTAAACTGAACACGCTTCTCTCTCTCCTCCCTTCTTTAGGCAGATTTGAGCATCCCAAGGACGACTCAAGACGTAGTCCTAAGCTTCCAAAGTACACGGGCAAATTATACCATAGGCATGAGCTTAGTGGCTTGGCTTGGTTCAGATGTTGTGATTGCTCCACTTAACTGGGTAGAAAGACACTATTCATGCCAATTTTGTGGAATGCTTTACGAGCCGAAATTGTTTTTTTTCCCTCCCTAGTCTGGGAACATATGGGCGTTAGGTCTGGCCCTGGCAACCACAGTGGGTTTTTTTTTTTTGTTGTTGCCGTTTTTTGTTTTTTTCAGATGTCGTAGGCTAGTGGACCGTGGCTGAGTAGGCTTCTACTTACCCCCCCACCGCAAACTGTCATTAAACAAGTTTACAGCCCCTCAGTTTGCATAACAATAAAGCATTCTCAAAAGGCATTCTACTTCTTCACAGCTACTTGTTCCCCCAGCTCCGACCCTCTCTCGTCATTACGTAACTCCTGTTAAACGGTAGGATTCTAATCCACAACAGTCTTGGTCTCGCCACTCAAAAGCATGCCAATGTGAATGGACTTCCTCACCTATCACTCTCTTGAGGTCAGTCAGAGGTTCGGCTTTTGTTCGCCTTGCCTCTGAACCACCCAGATCTCTACAAACGCTTCCATTGACTCAGCCCCGCAAGCCTCTTGTTCCCCTGGCCTCATCAAGTCTGTTAATATATGATCCACACACGAGTGCAGGGAAGATACTGCTACTGTGGTGACCCGAAGGCTGACAAGTCAGTGAAAGCCTTCAGCTGGACATCGTCAGCGAGGAAGAAAAACAGTTTCTTCAACAAAATGGCCTCTAGAATAATGCCCTGGCAGCTAGGCCACCCCCGGGTGCCATCAATCTCTCGTCTGGGTCGAGGCCCAGGAACACAGAGCGCTTGTCACCTCTAAACAAGAGAAGTTGGGGTTTTAGGGCATATGACAAACGCACTAATGACAACGGCAGCACATTCGTTCCAAATAAAGCCTCCACTTTCCTGGAACTTGTGTGGGGCCAGTGTGTCTAGTTTAGCGTAGGCTTATGGCCAAATTCCAGTTGTTGGGCAGCTCACCCAGCAGGCTCTGTTGTTTGCAATCGCAAGGGGAAGACAAGTGAATCTTTTCACTTGACTCCCAACTTCCCAACATACTTGACATGAAGCTGAATAAAGTGATTCCAAGAAGTTCTGGGTTCCATGACATTAATGGCTCAGCTATCGCACAAAACAGTAGTTGAACATTACGTTGAGTGATGAATGTCAACATTTACCATCACAAAATGCTGAGAAACAGTATGACTCATTGAGCTCTATATTGTGAGTTTTAACTACTGTACATGAGTTACACTTTGTGATGATGTTGGATAGGTGGCACTCCTATCTAAATTGTGAGACTTGATCATACTTGGTCTATTATAATATTCTCTTCCCTGTCAGCTTAGCCAATTATTTTTTATTTTACGACCTTAAAAAGTGACCTGATTTAGGTTTAACTCATCTTTCTCTCACTTTTTCACACTTCGGTGGATATTCTGCCACAGACCATGTTTGGGGATTATTTCAAGGGCAAACAGTGAATTAAAATGATATGAAGTAAATCAGAATAGCACTAGTAAATGATGTAAACCTAAACACAGTTTAGGAACAGTGCAGCAGTCTAGGAATATTACTGTAGCTCGTATCACTTTGGCTCTGAATCACACATATTCTGTGTTTTTCCACAGAGCAGCATAAACCGTAATTGGTGGCAACTTCATGCACAAGCTTGCACACTGACAAGTACAAAGCCAATTGTGCATCAACGTGGTGAACTTGGCGAACTTGGCAAGAGTAAAGAGTAAAGCAAACTGTGTTTTTTTTGTGCAAATGTGGGCCTGCAGAGGAAACAATCAGATGGACTGCCTCTAGCTTAGGATAATCTCACTCAAAAAGACACATAATCCTCCCCCAAACATAGCCTCACAAAGGAACAAACCCAATCTCAATCCTTACCCTCACCTGGGTTCATTCTCCACACCCCTTAACCTGGGGCGATATGCCATAGCAAAAAGTGAGTGATTACGATAGACAGGTGTGTGTTGGTTAGACATAGGAATGCATGGGACACAGAGATCTGGCCAGTGTGTGAAGTCCCTCATTACTGATACAAATAATCTAACGACAATTAGTTACAAGAAAATGACATTATTCGCTATGTGCACAAACGTTTTTAGTACTGCCGTTAGATTTCCGGTGTGTTCGAACCTGCAGCTATTGCTATGGTAATTAGTGTCTACACGGACCCGGTTGAGTGTTGCACCTAGCGAATCAACACGTTACGATAAAGAAGGATTTGAGCACGTTGAAATTTGTATTATTGGGAAAACAAGATATTCCGTGTCTTAGTGAATATTTAAGGAGCAGAATAAAACAGAAGATGCCGTTTCAATATAGTTAACGCTCCACCGGAAGTCAAACGGCAGTAGTAGGCTAAGTGACTTTAGTGCACTGAGCCCATTACTTTAAAAACAAAGTAGGCCTATAATGGCATTTTTTTTATACTCTGTTTTCAAATATGAAACCAGTGACAAAAAATATGGACATGTAGTTAGTTTGATCATAGGCAACACTCTGAACCATTCAAGCCCTCTCATGGGGGAAAAAGGCAGAGTTCCATCTGGAAAACCTGACAGAAGCTGTCTATGTAGCCCATCAAATGCTGGCATGGCAGCCCACTGGGACCCGGTCAATGGGCAATGCTCCTCATTAATACAAATATAGCCAAAACACAGGCACGCACGCCTTGTGATTGGCTCGGACGCCGGCACACAAACGTGAATACGAGTGTGTTGTGCTCGAGACCACCTGTTTGAAAGACACAGATGAGTTTCACCCTCACGCTCCATCACCATGATTAATAATCGTGTTTGCTATTTCGCCTGTGATCCCCGAGTCTCAGAGCCTGACAGCCCTCTCCGACACTCTGACAGTGGTGTCTGCAGCTTGCCCAACTTCACATGAATTTACACTGCGGTAACTCATAAAGCGTTCATAGTCCTCTCACCTCCCAGTAGTCCAATAGGAGTCTTAAAATAAATGAGACAACAAGGAGAGGGAGTATTTGGGCACATGTGCACGCCATTCACATTCTGCCCCACAAGTGTCAGAATGGTAGCGTGAATAGCCACACTTCTATCAACGAGTAAATGTAGCATGGATGAAATGAAAAACAAAAGTAATGCCTAATGTCCCTCATTCATTTCTATTCCCCCTTGAGGCAGTTGCTTTTTTTTTTGTCCCATGCTCCAAAAAAAGGAAGAGTTATTGGTCAGTGACAACAAAAATGGTAACCTCCGCAAGAATCTGTTGTCGGACATCTGCTAAAGGCTTAGTTTTGCCGAAAAGGAGAAAAAGTGACACATTGAATGATTACTGAGGGCTGGCTGAGGAGAGAAGACCGAAGAGGTTTGACCCAAAATAGACTTCAGTGACCCTGAGTCGAAAGGACAAAATACCATTTAGCCCTGGTTTTGTTGCTTTTGTGTGAAATAAATTGAAGATGAATAGACGGGACGGTTCTTGCGGGGAGCCACTGCGAGACACGAGAGCCGCCATGGCCTCCGCCCGGCCTCTCTCCATCCCTCTGTCCAGCCACGCAAGACGCCCCCGTTTGAAAACACGCCTCAAAAGAATGGCATGTTAATGCCTCTGCAGAACTATTCATCTGTGTGCGGCGCGCCCGGAAAGGCAAACGCTCCCCATAAACCTCTCCGCAGTTAAGGGGAGCAACTCTGTCTGTCACACACACACACACACACAGACACACGCATGCATGCATGTGTCCGCAAACCATTCCACTGCTATGGGAAAGGGGCCCCTCACACACACCCTCCTCTCTCTCTCTCCCTCTCTCTCTCTCTCTCTCTCTCTCTCTCTCTCACACACACACACTTCTCTCTCTCTCTCTCTCTCTCTCTCTCTCTCACACACACACATACACACACACACGCACACACCAACCCAGTCCAACAAACCTCTCTCCCCAAGTCCCGAGCATGACACTTGCTGCGTGCATGCACACCACGCACGCAGTCTCCCACACGCAAGATAAGTTCCGTATGACCTGCCTGTTGCTTCTGAGCCACCCATTAGCAATGTTAAACGGCGTTTGGGGTTTTTCCCTCACAAACAAGAGGCGGCAGTTAAAACAGCCCAGCATTCCCAAGCACTCACTCGCTACCAGTGTTTACCCCCTTTTTTTTCCCTGTGGCCACTCTCAAATGACAGCCGGCCGCCATTGCATTTATGATTACCGTAAGGGACTCTACACAAACAGTCGTGTTGATGACAGAAGAGGGGCAGGAAAGAAAGCAAAAAAAGTAAAAAAAATAGGATGGGATGGGAATGTGGGGGGAAAAAAACAGTCACGGACTAACAGTTAGTGGAGTCGGTCAGCGATGCATAAACCGTCCAGAGAATGGCTTTAATGCCTCTCGCATGCAAAGCCAATTACAGTGGCACTGTCTCTTCCCAGGCCAGTGGAATCATGTGGTGCGCGTCCTCTTCTCTGCAGCCTCGGAAATACTCTACCACGAAAGTGCCCTACACCCAGCACAGAGAAATGGAAATGAGATTAGTCTTAAGGTGCCTGCCTGCTCTTCCCCATGGAAATGTACTCACTGCACTCACACTTCAGACACGGGAAGTAGGCTACTAGGCTGGAGAGCGATGACTATC